>NW_024543554.1:0-82120 GCF_018167655.1 Microtus oregoni | reverse complement strand
AGTACTCAGGGTGCTGAGTGCTCAGTTCTCACGGTGCTGGGTGCTCAGTACTCAGGGTGCTGGGTGCTCAGTACTCAGGGTGCTGGATGCTCAGTGCACAGGGTGCTGGGTGCTCAGTGCTCGGGGTGCTGGGTGCTCAGTGCTCAGGGTGCTGGGTGCTCAGTACCCAGGGTGCTGGGTGCTCAGTACTCAGGGTGCTCGGTGCTCAGTACTCAGGGTGCTGGGTGCTCAGTGCCCAGGGTGCTGGGTGCTCAGTACTCAGGGTGCTGGGTGCTCAGTACTCAGGGTGCTGGGTGCTCAGTGCTCAGGGTTCTAGCTGCTCAGTACTCAGGGTGCTGGGTGCTCAGTGCTCAGGGTGATCAGTGCTCAGTGCTCAGGGTGCTGGGTACTCTGTCCTCAGGGTGCTGGGTGCTCAGTGCTCAGTACACATGGTGCTCAGTACTCAGGGTGCCGGGTGCTCAGTGCTCGGGGTGCTGGGTGCTCAGTACTCAGGGTGCTGGGTGCTCAGTACTCGGGGTGCTGGGTGCTCAGTACTCAGGGTGCTGGGTGCTCAGTGCTCGGGGTGCTGGGTGCTCAGTGCTCAGGGTGATCGGTGCTCAGTGCTCAGGGTGCTGGGTGCTCAGTCCTCATGGTGCTCAGTGCTCAGGGTGCTGGGTGCTCAGTGCTCGGGGTGCTCGGTGCTCAGTACTCAGGGTGCTGAGTGCTCAGTTCTCACGGTGCTGGGTGCTCAGTACTCAGGGTGCTTGGTGCTCAGTACTCAGGGTGCTGGGTGCTCAGTGCACAGGGTGCTGGGTGCTCAGTGCTCGGGGTGCTGGGTGCTCAGTGCTCAGTACTCAGGGTGCTGGGTGCTCAGTGCTCGGGGTGCTGGGTGCTCAGTACTCAGGGTGCTGGGTGCTCAGTACTCTGGGTGCTGGGTGCTCAGTGCTCAGGGTGCTGGGTGCTCAGTGCTCAGTGTGCTGGGTGCTCAGTGCTCGGGGAGCTCGGTGCTCAGTACTCAGGGTGCTGGGTGCTCAGTACTCAGTGCTTGGGGTCCTGGGTGCTCCGTGCTCGGGGTGCTGGTTGCTCAGTGCTCAGTACTCAGGGTGCTGGGTGCTCAGTGCTCGGGGTGCTGGGTGCTCAGTACTCAGCGTGCTGGGTGCTCAGTACTCAGGGTGCTGGGTGCTCAGTACTCAGGGTGCTGGGTGCTCAGTACTCAGGGTGCTGGGTGCTCAGTGCACAGGGTGCTGGGTGCTCAGTGCTCGGGGTGCTGGGTGCTCAGTGCTCGGGGTGCTGGGTGCTCAGTGCTCGGGGTGCTGGGTGCTCAGTGCTTAGTGCTCAGGGTGCTGGGTGCTCAGTGCTCAGGGTGCTGGTTGCTCAGTACTCAGGGTGCTGGGTGCTCAGTACTCAGGGTGCTGGGTCCTCAGTGCTCAGGGTGCTGGGTGCTCAGTATTCAGGGTGCTGGGTGCTCAGTACTCAGGGTGCTGGGTGCTCAGTACTCAGGGTGCTGGGTGCTCAGTGCTCGGGGTGCTGCGTGCTCAGTGCTCAGGGTGCTGGGTGCTCAGTGCTCAGGGTGCTGGGTGCTCAATACTCAGGGTGCTGGGTGCTCAGTGCTCAGGGTGATCGGTGCTCAGATCTCAGGGTGCTCAGTACTCAGGGTGCTGGGTGCTCAGGGCTCGGGGTGCTGGGAGCTCAGTACTCAGGGTGCTGGGTGCTGAGTGCTCAGGGTGCTGGGTGCTCAGTACTCGGGGTGCTCGGTGCTCAGTACTCAGGGTGCTGGGTGCTCAGTACTCAGGGTGCTGGGTGCTCAGTACTCAGGGTGCTCGCTGCTCAGTACTCAGGGTGCTGGGTGCTCAGTGCTCAGGGTGCTGGGTGCTCAGTGCTCTGGGTGCTTGGTGCTCAGTGCTCAGGGTGCTGGGTGCTCAGTGCTCAGGGTGCTGGGTGCTCAGTGATCGGGGTGATGGGTGCTGAGTCCTCAGGGTGCTGGGTGCTCAGTGCTCGGGGTGCTCGGTGCTCAGTGCTCAGGGTCCAGGGTGCTCAGTACTCAGGGTGCTGGGTGCTTATTACTCAGGGTGCTCAGTGCTCAGTACACAGGGTGCTGGGTGCTCAGTGCTCGGGTTGCTGGGTGCTCAGTGCTCAGTACTCAGGGTGCTGGGTGCTCAGTGCTCGGGGTGCTGGGTGCTCAGTGCTCTGGGTGCTGGGTGCTCAGAGCTCGGGGTGCTCGGTGCTCATTCTCGGGGTGCTGGGTGCTCAGTGCTCGGGGTGCTGGGTGCTCTGTACTCAGGGTGCTGGGGGCTCAGTGCTCGGGGTGCTGGGTGCTCTGTACTCAGGGTGCTGGGTGCTCAGTGCTCAGTGTGCTGGGTGCTCAGTGCTCGGGGAGCTCGGTGCTCAGTACTCAGGGTGCTGGGTGCTCAGAACTCAGGGTGCTGGGTGCTCATTCTCGGGGTGCTGGGTGCTCAGTGCTCGGGGTGCTGGGTGCTCTGTACTCAGGGTGCTGGGGGCTCAGTACTCAGGGTGCTTTGTGCTCAGTACTCAGGGTGCTCGGTTCTCAGTACTCAGGGTGCTGGGTGCTCATTCTCGGGGTGCTGGGTGCTCAGTGCTCGGGGTGCTGGGTGCTCAGTAATCAGGGTGCTGGGGGCTCAGTACTCAGGGTGCTGGGTGCTCAGTCCTCTGGGTGCTCCGTGCTCAGGGTGCTGGGTGCTCAGTGCTCAGGGTGCTGGGTGCTCAGTGCTCGGGGTGCTGGGTGCTGAGTGCTCAGGGTGCTGGGTGCTCAGTGCTCGGGGTGCTCGGTGCTCAGTGCTCAGGGTCCTGGGTGCTCAGTACTCAGGGTGCTGGGTGCTTAGTACTCAGGGTGCTCAGTGCTCAGTACACAGTGTGCTGGGTGCTCAGTACTCGGGGTGCTGGGTGCTAATTACTCAGGGTTCTGGGTGCTCAGTGCTCGGGGTGCTTGCTGCTCAGTATTCTTGGTGCTGGGTGCTCAGTACTCAGTGTGCTGGGTGCTCAGTGCTCGGGGAGCTCGGTGCTCTGTGCTCAGGATGTTCGGTGCTCAGTACTTTTGGTGCTGGGTGCTCAGTACTCAGGGTGCTGGGTGCTCAGTGCTCGGGTTGCTCAGTACTCATGGTGCTGGGTGCTCAGTACTCAGGGTGCTGGGTGCTCAGTGCTCGGGGTGCTGGGTGCTCAGTAATCAGGGTGCTGGGTGCTCAGTGCACAGGATGCTGGGTGCTCAGTACTCAGGGTGATGTGTGCTCTGTACTCAGGGTGCTCAGTGCTCGGGGAGCTCGGTGCTCAGTACTCAGGTTGCTGGGTGCTCAGTACTCAGTGCTCGGAGTCCTGGGTGCTCAGCGCTCTGGGTGCTTAGTGCACAGTACTCAGGGTGCTGGGTGTTCAGTATTCAGATTGATCAGTGCTCGGGGTGCTGGGTGCTCAGTACTCAGGGTGCTGGGTGCTCAGTACTCAGGTTGCTGAGTGCTCATTCTCGGGGTGCTGGGTGCTCAGTTCTCGGGGTGCTGGGTGCTCAGTCCTCGGGGTGCTGGGTGCTCAGTGCTCAGCGTGCTGGGTGCTCAGTACTCAGGGTGCTCGGTTCTCAGTACTCAGGGTGCTGGGTGCCCATTCTCGGGGTGGTGGGTGCTCAGTGCTCGGGGTGCTGGGTGCTCAGTGCTCAGGGTCCTCGGTGCTCAGTAGTCAGGGTGCTCTGTACTCAGCATGTTTTGTGCTCAGTGCTCAGGGTGCTGGGTGCTCAGTACTCAGGGTGGTGGGTGCTCAGTACTCACGGTGCTGGGTGCTCAGTACTCGGGGTACTGGGTGCTCATTACTCAGGGTGCTGGGTGCTCAGTGCTCGGGGTGCTTGCTCCTCAGTACTCTTGGTGCTGGGTGCTCAGTACTCAGGGTGCTGGGTGCTCAGTACTCAGGGTGCTCGGTTCTCAGTACTCAGGGTGCTGGGTGCCCATTCTCGGGGTGTTGGGAGCTCAGTGCTCGGGGTGCTGGGTGCTCAGTGCTCAGGGTCCTCGATGCTCAGTACTCAGGGTGCTCAGTACTCAGCGTGCTTTGTGCTCAGTGCTCAAGTTGCTGGGTGCTCAGTACTCAGGGTGGTGGGTGCTCAGTGCTCGGGGAGCTAGGTGCTCAGTACTCAGGGTGCTGGGTGCTCAGTACTCAGTGCTCGGGGTCCTGGGTGCTCCGTGCTCGGGGTGCTGGTTGCTCAGTGCTCTGGGTGCTTAGTGCTCAGTACTCAGGGTGCTGGGTGCTCAGTACTCAGGGTGCTGTGTGCTCATTCTCGGGGTGCTGGGTGCTCAGTGATCGGGGTGCTGGGTGCTCAGTACTCAGGGTGCTGGGGGCTCAGTACTCAGGGTGCTGGGTGCTCAGTACTCAGGGTGCTCGGTTCTCAGTACTCAGGGTGCTGGGTGCTCATTCTCGGGGTGCTGGGTGCTGCGTGCTCGGGGTGCTGGGTGCTCAGTACTCAGGGTGCTGGGGGCTCAGTACTCAGGGTGCTGGGTGCTCAGTGGTCGGGGTGCTCCGTGCTCAGGGTGCTGGGTGCTCAGTGCTCAGGGTGCTGGGTGCTCAGTGCTCGGGGTGCTGGGTGCTCAGTGCTCAGGGTGATCGGTGCTCAGTGCTCAGGGTGCTGGGTGCTCAGTCCTCAGGGTGCTCAGTGCTCAGGGTGCTGGGTGCTCAGTGCTCGGGGTGCTCGGTGCTCAGTACTCAGGGTGCTGAGTGCTCAGTGCTCACGGTGCTGGGTGCTCAGTACTCAGGGTGCTGGGTGCTCAGTACTCAGGGTGCTGGGTGCACAGTGCTCAGGGTGCTGGGTGCTCAGTGCTCGGGGTGCTGGGTGCTCAGTGCTCGGGGTGCTGGGTGCTCAGTGCTCAGTGCTCAGGGTGCTGGGTGCTCAGTGCTCAGGGTGCTGGTTGCTTAGTACTCAGGGTGCTGGGTGCTCAGTACTCAGGGTGCTAGGTGCTCAGTGCTCAGGGTGCTGGGTGCTCAGTACTCAGGGTGCTGGGTGCTCAGTACTCAGGGTGCTGGGTGCTCATTACTCTGGGTGCTGGGTGCTCAGTGCTCAGGGTGCTGCGTGCTCAGTGCTCAGGGTGCTAGGTGCTCAGTGATCAGGGTGCTGGGTGTTCAGTGTTCGGGGTGCTCGGTGCTCTGTACTCAAGGTGCTGGGTGCTCAGTGCTCAGGGTGCTGGGTGCTCAGTCCGCGGGGTGCTCCGTGCTCAGTGATCAGGGTGCTTGGTGCTCAGTACTCAGGGTGCTGGGTGCTAAGTGCTCGGGGTGCTGGGTTCTCAGTGCTCAGGGTGCTCAGTGTTCAGTGCTCGGGGTGCTGGGTGCTCAGTGCTCAGGGTGCTCAGTGCTCAGTACTCAGTGCTCAGGGTGCTCAGTGCTCAGTGCTCAGGGTGCTGGGTGTTCAGTACTCAGGGTGCTGGGTGCTCATTACACAGGTTGCTGGGTGCTCAGTGCTCAGGGTGCTGGGTGCTCAGTACTCTGGGTGTTGGGTGCTCAGTACTCAGGGTGCAGGGTGCTCAGTGCTCAGGGTGCTGGGTGCTCAGTGCTCAGGGTGCTGGGTGCTCAGTGCTCAGGGTGCTGGGTGCTCAGTACTCAGGGTGCTGGGTGCTTAGTGCTCGAGGTGCTGGGTGCTCAGTGCTCAGGGTGCTGGGTGCTCAGTCCTCGGGGTGCTCCATGCTCAGGGTGCTGGGTGTTCAGTGCTCAGGGTGCTGGGTGCTCAGTGCTCAGTGCTCAGGGTGCTGGGTGTTCAGTACTCAGGGTGCTGGGTGCTCAGTACTCAGGGTGCTGGGTGCTCAGTGCTCAGGGTGCTGGGTGCTGAGTGCTCAGTGTGCTGGGTGCTCAGTACTCAGGGTGCTGGGTGCTCAGTACTCAGCGTGCTGGGTGCTCAGTGCTCAGGGTGCTGGCTGCTCAGTACTCAGGGTGCTGGGTGCTCAGTGCTCGGGGTGCTGGGTGCTCAGTGCTCAGGGTGATCAGTGCTCAGTACTCAGGGTGCTGGGTGCTCAGTGCTCAGGGTGCTTGGTACTCAGTCCTCAGGGTGCTGGGTGCTCAGTGCTCAGTACTCAGGGTGCTCAGTACTCAGGGTGCCGGGTGCTCAGTGCTCGGGCTGCTGGGTGCTCAGTACTCAGGGTGCTGGGTGCTCAGTGCTCGGGGTGCTGGGTGCTCAGTGCTCAGGGTGATCGGTGCTCACTGCTCAGGGTGCTCAGTGCTCAGGGTGCTGGGTGCTCAGGGTGCTGGGTGCTCAGTGCTCGGGGTGCTGGTTGCTCAGTGCTCAGGGTGCTGGGTGCTCAGTGCTCAGTGCTCAGGGTGCTGGGTGCTCAGTGCTCAGTGCTCAGGGTGCTGGGTGTTCAGTACTCAGGGTGCTGGGTGCTCAGTACTCAGGGTGCTGGGTGCTCAGTGCTCAGGGTGCTGGGTGCTCAGTGCTCAGGGTGCTGTGTGCTCAGTACTCAGGGTGCTGGGTGCTCAGTACTCAGGGTGCTCGGTGCTCAGTACTCAGGGTGCTGGGTGCTCAGTGCCCAGGGTGCTGGGTGCTCAGTGCTCAGGGTGCTGGGTGCTCAGTACTCAGGGTGCTGGGTGCTCAGTGCTCAGGGTGCTGGCTGCTCAGTTCTCAGGGTGCTGGGTGCTCAGTTCTCGGGGTGCTGGGTGCTCAGTGCTCAGGGTGATCAGTGCTCAGTACTCAGGGTGCTGGGTGCTCAGTGCTCAGGGTGCTGGGTACTCAGTCCTCAGGGTGCTGGGTGCTCAGTGCTCAGTACTCAGGGTGCTCAGTACTCAGTGTGCCGGGTGCTCAGTGCTCGGTGTGCTGGGTGCTCAGTACTCAGGGTGCTGTCTGCTCAGTACTCGGGGTGCTGGGTGCTCAGTACTCAGGGTGCTGGGTGCTCAGTGCTCGGGGTGCTGGGTGCTCATTGCTCAGGGTGATCGGTGTTCAGTGCTCAGGGTGCTGGGTGCTCAGTCCTCAGGGTGCTCAGTGCTCAGGGTGCTGGGTGCTCAGTGCTCGGGGTGCTCGGTGCTCAGTACTCAGGGTGCTGAGTGCTCAGTTCTCACGGTGCTGGGTGCTCAATACTCAGGGTGCTGGGTGCTCAGTGCTCAGGGTGCTGGGTGCTCAGTGCTCAGGGTGCTGGGTGCTCAGTGCTCGGGGTGCTGGGTGCTCAGTGCTCGGGGTGCTGGGTGCTCAGTGCTCAGTGCTCAGGGTGCTGGGTGCTCAGTGCTCAGGGTGCTGGTTGCTCAGTACTCAGGGTGCTGGGTGCTCAGTACTCAGGGTGCTGGGTGCTCAGTGATCAGGGTGCTGGGTGCTCAGTACTCAGGGTGCTGGGTGCTCAGTACTCAGGGTGCTGGGTGCTCAGTACTCAGGGTGCTGGGTGCTCAGTGCTCGGGGTGCTGCGTGCTCAGTGCTCAGGGTGCTGGGTGCTCAATACTCAGGGTGCTGGGTGCTCAGTGCTCGGGGTGCTCGGTGCTCAGTACTCAAGGTGCTGGGTGCTCAGTGCTCAGGGTGCTGGGTGCTCAGTACCTCGGGGTGCTCCGTGCTCAGTGATCAGGGTGCTGGGTGCTCAGTACTCAGGGTGCTCGGTGCTCAGTACTCAGGGTGCTGGGTGCTCAGTCCTTGGGGTGCTGGTTTCTCAGTGCTGAGTACTCAGGGTGCTGGGTGCTCAGTGCTCAGGGTGCTGGGTGCTCAGTATTCAGGGTGCTCAGTGCTCAGTACTCGGGCTGCTTGGTGCTCAGTACTCAAGGTGCTCAGTGCTAAGTACTCGGGGTGCTGGGTGCTCAGTGCTCAGGGTGCTCAGTGCTCAGTGCTCGGGGTGCTGGGTGCTCAGTGCTCGGGGCGCTGGGTGCTCAGTGCTCGGGGTGCTGGGTGCACAGTACTCGGGGTGCTGGGTGCTCAGTGCTCAGGGTGCTTAGTGCTCAGTACTCAGTGCTCAGGGTGCTCAGTGCTCAGTGCTCAGGGTGCTGGGTGTTCAGTACTCAGGGTGCTGGGTGCTCAGTACTCAGGTTGCTGGGTGCTCAGTGCTCAGGGTGCTGGGTGCTCAGTACTCTGGGTGTTGGGTGCTCAGTACTCAGGGTGCTGGGTGCTCAGTGCTTGGGGTGCTGAGTGCTCAGTGCTCAGGGTGCTGGGTGCTCAGTGCTCAGGGTGCTGGGTGCTCAGTACTCAGGATGCTGGGTGCTTAGTGCTCGAGTTGCTCGGTGCTCAGTACTCAAGGTGCTGGGTGCTCAGTCCTCGGGGTGCTCCGTGCTCACGGTGCTGGTTGCTCAGTGCTCGGGGTGCTGGGTGATCAGTACTCAGCGTGCTGGGTGCTCAGTACTCAGGGTGCTGGGTGCTCAGTGCTCAGGGTGCTGGGTGCTCAGTGCTCAGGGTGCAGGGTGCTCAGTGATCAGGGTGCTGGGTGCTCAGTACTCAGGGTGCTCAGTGCTCGAGGTGCACGGTGCTCAGTACTCAAGGTGCTGGGTGCTCAGTGCTCAGGGTGCTGGGTGCTCAGTCCTCGGGGTGCTCGGTGCTCAGTACTCAGGGTGCTGGGTGCTCAGTGCCCAGGGTGCTGGGTGCTCAGTACTCAGGGTGCTGGGTGCTCAGTACTCAGGGTGCTGGGTGCTCAGTGCTCAGGGTGCTGGATGCTCAGTACTCAGGGTGCTGGGTGCTCAGTGCTCGGGGTGCTGGGTGCTCAGTGCTCAGGGTGATCAGTGCTCAGTACTCAGGGTGCTGGGTGCTCAGTGCTCAGGGTGCTGGGTACTCTGTCCTCAGGGTGCTGGGTGCTCAGTGCTCAGTACTCAAGGTGCTCAGTACTCAGGGTGCCGGGTGCTCAGTGCTCGGGGTGCTGGGTGCTCAGTACTCAGGGTGCGGGGTGCTCAGTACTCGGGGTGCTGGGTGCTCAGTACTCAGGGTGCTGGGTGCTCAGTGCTCGGGGTGCTGGGTGCTCAGTGCTCAGGGTGATCGGTGCTCAGTGCTCAGGGTGCTGGGTGCTCAGTCCTCAGGGTGCTCAGTGCTCAGGGTGCTGGCTGCTCAGTGCTCGGGGTGCTCTGTGCTCAGTACTCAGGGTGCTGAGTGCTCAGTTCTCACGGTGCTGGGTGCTCAGTACTCAGGGTGCTGGGTGCTCAGTACTCAGGGTGCTGGATGCTCAGTGCACAGGGTGCTGGGTGCTCAGTGCTCGGAGTGCTGGGTGCTCAGTGCTCAGTACTCAGGGTGCTGGGTGCTCAGTGCTCGGGGTGCTGGGTGCTCAGTACTCAGCGTGCTGGGTGCTCAGTACTCAGGGTGCTGGGTGCTCAGTGCTCAGGGTGCTGGGTGCTCAGTGCTCAGTGTGCTGGGTGCTCAGTGCTCGGGGAGCTCGGTGCTCAGTACTCAGGGTGCTGGGTGCTCTGTACTCAGTGCTTGGGGTCCTGGGTGCTCCGTGCTCGGGGTGCTGGTTGCTCAGTGCTCAGTACTCAGGGTGCTGGGTGCTCAGTGCTCGGGGTGCTGGGTGCTCAGTACTCAGCGTGCTGGGTGCTCAGTACTCAGGGTGCTGGGTGCTCAGTACTCAGGGGGCTGGGTGCTCAGTACTCAGGGTGCTGGGTGCTCAGTGCACAGGGGGCTGGGGGCTCAGTGCTCAGGGTGCTGGGTGCTCAGTGCTCGGGGTGCTGGGTGCTCAGTGCTCGGGGTGCTGGGTGCTCAGCGCTCAGTGCTCAGGGTGCTGGGTGCTCAGTGCTCAGGGTGCTGGTTGCTCAGTACTCAGGGTGCTGGGTGCTCAGTACTCAGGGTGCTGGGTGCTCAGTGCTCAGGGTGCTGGGTGCTCAGTACTCAGGGTGCTGGGTGCTCAGTACTCAGGGTGCTGGGTGCTCAGTACTCAGGGTGCTGGGTGCTCAGTGCTCGGGGTGCTGGGTGCTCAGTGATCGGGGTGCTGGTTGCTCAGTACTCAGGGTGCTGGGTGCTCAGTACTCAGGGTGCTGGGTGCTCAGTGCTCGGGGTGCTGGGTGCTCAGTGCTCGGGGCGCTGGGTACTCAGTGCTCGGGGTGCTGGGTGCTCAGTACTCAGGGTGCTGGGTGCTCAGTACTCAGGGTGCTGGGTGCTCAATACTCAGGGTGCTGGGTGTTCAGTGCTCGGGGTGCTCGGTGCTCTGTACTCAAGGTGCTGGGTGCTCAGTGCTCAGGGTGCTGGGTGCTCAGTGCTCAGGGTGCTGGGTGCTCAGTACTCAGGGTGCTGGGTGCTCAGTACTCAGGGTGCTCGGTGCTCAGTACTCAGGGTGCTGGGTGCTCAGTGCCCAGGGTGCTGGGTGCTCAGTACTCAGGGTGCTGTGTGCTCAGTACTCAGGGTGCTGGGTGCTCAGTGCTCAGGGTGCTGGCTGCTCAGTTCTCAGGGTGCTGGGTGCTCAGTTCTCGGGGTGCTGGGTGCTCAGTGCTCAGGGTGATCAGTGCTCAGTACTCAGGGTGCTGGGTGCTCAGTGCTCAGGGTGCTGGGTACTCAGTCCTCAGGGTGCTGGGTGCTCAGTGCTCAGTACTCAGGTTGCTCAGTACTCAGTGTGCGGGTGCTCAGTGCTCGGTGTGCTGGGTGCTCAGTACTCAGGGTGCTGTGTGCTCAGTACTCGGGGTGCTGGGTGCTCAGTACTCAAGGTGCTGGGTGCTCAGTGCTCGGGGTGCTGGGTGCTCAGTGCTCAGGGTGATCGGTGTTCAGTGCTCAGGGTGCTGGGTGCTCAGTCCTCAGGGTGCTCAGTGCTCAGGGTGCTGGGTGCTCAGTGCTCGGGGTGCTCGGTGCTCAGTACTCAGGGTGCTGAGTGCTCAGTTCTCACGGTGCTGGGTGCTCAATACTCAGGGTGCTGGGTGCTTAGTGCTCAGGGTGCTGGGTGCTCAGTGCTCAGGGTGCTGGGTGCTCAGTGCTCGGGGTGCTGGGTGCTCAGTGCTCGGGGTGCTGGGTGCTCAGTGCTCAGTGCTCAGGGTGCTGGGTGCTCAGTGCTCAGGGTGCTGGTTGCTCAGTACTCAGTGTGCTGGGTGCTCAGTACTCAGGGTGCTGGGTGCTCAGTGCTCAGGGTGCTGGGTGCTCAGTACTCAGGGTGCTGGGTGCTCAGTACTCAGGGTGCTGGGTGCTCAGTACTCAGGGTGCTGGGTGCTCAGTGCTCGGGGTGCTGCGTGCTCAGTGCTCAGGGTGCTGGGTGCTCAATACTCAGGGTGCTGGGTGCTCAGTGCTCGGGGTGCTCGGTGCTCAGTACTCAAGGTGCTGGGTGCTCAGTGCTTAGGGTGCTGGGTGCTCAGTACCTCGGGGTGCTCCGTGCTCAGTGATCAGGGTGCTGGGTGCTCAGTACTCAGGGTGCTCGGTGCTCAGTACTCAGGGTGCTGGGTGCTCAGTCCTCGGGGTGCTGGGTTCTCAGTGCTGAGTACTCAGGGTGCTGGGTGCTCAGTGCTCAGGGTCCTGGGTGCTCAGTATTCAGGGTGCTCAGTGCTCAGTACTCGGGGTGCTTGGTGCTCAGTACTCAAGGTGCTCAGTGCTCAGTACTCGGGGTGCTGGGTGCTCAGTGCTCAGGGTGCTCAGTGCTCAGTGCTCGGGGTGCTGGGTGCTCAGTGCTCGGGGCGCTGGGTGCTCAGTGCTCGGGGTGCTGGGTGCTCAGTACTCGGGGTGCTGGGTGCTCAGTGCTCAGGGTGCTCAGTGCTCAGTACTCAGTGCTCAGGGTGCTCAGTGCTCAGTGCTCAGGGTGCTGGGTGTTCAGTACTCAGGGTGCTGGGTGCTCAGTACTCAGGTTGCTGGGTGCTCAGTGCTCAGGGTGCTGGGTGCTCAGTACTCTGGGTGTTGGGTGCTCAGTACTCAGGGTGCTGGGTGCTCAGTGCTTGGGGTGCTGAGTGCTCAGTGCTCAGGGTGCTGGGTGCTCAGTGCTCAGGGTGCTGGGTGCTCAGTACTCAGGATGCTGGGTGCTTAGTGCTCGAGGTGCTTGGTGCTCAGTACTCAAGGTGCTGGGTGCTCAGTCCTCGGGGTGCTCCGTGCTCACGGTGCTGGTTGCTCAGTGCTCGGGGTGCTGGGTGCTCAGTACTCAGCGTGCTGGGTGCTCAGTACTCAGGGTGCTGGGTGCTCAGTGCTCAGGGTGCTGGGTGCTCAGTGCTCAGGGTGCAGGGTGCTCATTGATCGGGGTGCTGGGTGCTCAGTACTCAGGGTGCTCAGTGCTCGAGGTGCAAGGTGCTCAGTACTCAAGGTGCTGGGTGCTCAGTGCTCAGGGTGCTGGGTGCTCAGTCCTCGGGGTGCTCCGTGCTCAGGGTGCTGGGTGCTCAGTGCTCAGGGTGCTGGGTGCTCAGTGCTCAGTGCTCAGGGTGCTGGGTGTTCAGTACTCAGGGTGCTGGGTGCTCAGTGCTCGGGGTGCTGGGTGCTCAGTGCTCAGTACTCAGGGTGCTGGGTGCTCAGTGCTCAGGGTGCTGGGTGCTCAGTGCTCAGTACTCGGGGTGCTGGGTGCTCAGTACTCAGGGTGCTGGGTGCTCAGTGCTCGGGGTGCTGGGTGCTCAGTGCTCAGGGTGATCGGTGCTCAGTGCTCAGGGTGCTGGGTGCTCAGTCCTCATGGTGCTCAGTGCTCAGGGTGCTGGGTGCTCAGTGCTCGGGGTGCTCGGTGCTCAGTACTCAGGGTGCTGAGTGCTCAGTTCTCACGGTGCTGGGTGCTCAGTACTCAGGGTGCTTGGTGCTCAGTACTCAGGGTGCTGGGTGCTCAGTGCACAGGGTGCTGGGTGCTCAGTGCTCGGGGTGCTGGGTGCTCAGTGCTCAGTACTCAGGGTGCTGGGTGCTCAGTGCTCGGGGTGCTGGGTGCTCAGTACTCAGGGTGCTGGGTGCTCAGTACTCTGGGTGCTGGGTGCTCAGTGCTCAGGGTGCTGGGTGCTCAGTGCTCAGTGTGCTGGGTGCTCAGTGCTCGGGGAGCTCGGTGCTCAGTACTCAGGGTGCTGGGTGCTCAGTACTCAGTGCTTGGGGTCCTGGGTGCTCCGTGCTCGGGGTGCTGGTTGCTCAGTGCTCAGTACTCAGGGTGCTGGGTGCTCAGTGCTCGGGGTGCTGGGTGCTCAGTACTCAGCGTGCTGGGTGCTCAGTACTCAGGGTGCTGGGTGCTCAGTACTCAGGGTGCTGGGTGCTCAGTACTCAGGGTGCTGGGTGCTCAGTGCACAGGGTGCTGGGTGCTCAGTGCTCGGGGTGCTGGGTGCTCAGTGCTCGGGGTGCTGGGTGCTCAGTGCTCGGGGTGCTGGGTGCTCAGTGCTTAGTGCTCAGGGTGCTGGGTGCTCAGTGCTCAGGGTGCTGGTTGCTCAGTACTCAGGGTGCTGGGTGCTCAGTACTCAGGGTGCTGGGTCCTCAGTGCTCAGGGTGCTGGGTGCTCAGTATTCAGGGTGCTGGGTGCTCAGTACTCAGGGTGCTGGGTGCTCAGTACTCAGGGTGCTGGGTGCTCAGTGCTCGGGGTGCTGCGTGCTCAGTGCTCAGGGTGCTGGGTGCTCAGTGCTCAGGGTGCTGGGTGCTCAATACTCAGGGTGCTGGGTGCTCAGTGCTCAGGGTGATCGGTGCTCAGATCTCAGGGTGCTCAGTACTCAGGGTGCTGGGTGCTCAGGGCTCGGGGTGCTGGGAGCTCAGTACTCAGGGTGCTGGGTGCTGAGTGCTCAGGGTGCTGGGTGCTCAGTACTCGGGGTGCTCGGTGCTCAGTACTCAGGGTGCTGGGTGCTCAGTACTCAGGGTGCTGGGTGCTCAGTACTCAGGGTGCTCGCTGCTCAGTACTCAGGGTGCTGGGTGCTCAGTGCTCAGGGTGCTGGGTGCTCAGTGCTCTGGGTGCTTGGTGCTCAGTGCTCAGGGTGCTGGGTGCTCAGTGCTCAGGGTGCTGGGTGCTCAGTGATCGGGGTGATGGGTGCTGAGTCCTCAGGGTGCTGGGTGCTCAGTGCTCGGGGTGCTCGGTGCTCAGTGCTCAGGGTCCAGGGTGCTCAGTACTCAGGGTGCTGGGTGCTTATTACTCAGGGTGCTCAGTGCTCAGTACACAGGGTGCTGGGTGCTCAGTGCTCGGGTTGCTGGGTGCTCAGTGCTCAGTACTCAGGGTGCTGGGTGCTCAGTGCTCGGGGTGCTGGGTGCTCAGTGCTCTGGGTGCTGGGTGCTCAGAGCTCGGGGTGCTCGGTGCTCATTCTCGGGGTGCTGGGTGCTCAGTGCTCGGGGTGCTGGGTGCTCTGTACTCAGGGTGCTGGGGGCTCAGTGCTCGGGGTGCTGGGTGCTCTGTACTCAGGGTGCTGGGTGCTCAGTGCTCAGTGTGCTGGGTGCTCAGTGCTCGGGGAGCTCGGTGCTCAGTACTCAGGGTGCTGGGTGCTCAGAACTCAGGGTGCTGGGTGCTCATTCTCGGGGTGCTGGGTGCTCAGTGCTCGGGGTGCTGGGTGCTCTGTACTCAGGGTGCTGGGGGCTCAGTACTCAGGGTGCTTTGTGCTCAGTACTCAGGGTGCTCGGTTCTCAGTACTCAGGGTGCTGGGTGCTCATTCTCGGGGTGCTGGGTGCTCAGTGCTCGGGGTGCTGGGTGCTCAGTAATCAGGGTGCTGGGGGCTCAGTACTCAGGGTGCTGGGTGCTCAGTCCTCTGGGTGCTCCGTGCTCAGGGTGCTGGGTGCTCAGTGCTCAGGGTGCTGGGTGCTCAGTGCTCGGGGTGCTGGGTGCTGAGTGCTCAGGGTGCTGGGTGCTCAGTGCTCGGGGTGCTCGGTGCTCAGTGCTCAGGGTCCTGGGTGCTCAGTACTCAGGGTGCTGGGTGCTTAGTACTCAGGGTGCTCAGTGCTCAGTACACAGTGTGCTGGGTGCTCAGTACTCGGGGTGCTGGGTGCTAATTACTCAGGGTTCTGGGTGCTCAGTGCTCGGGGTGCTTGCTGCTCAGTATTCTTGGTGCTGGGTGCTCAGTACTCAGTGTGCTGGGTGCTCAGTGCTCGGGGAGCTCGGTGCTCTGTGCTCAGGATGTTCGGTGCTCAGTACTTTTGGTGCTGGGTGCTCAGTACTCAGGGTGCTGGGTGCTCAGTGCTCGGGTTGCTCAGTACTCATGGTGCTGGGTGCTCAGTACTCAGGGTGCTGGGTGCTCAGTGCTCGGGGTGCTGGGTGCTCAGTAATCAGGGTGCTGGGTGCTCAGTGCACAGGATGCTGGGTGCTCAGTACTCAGGGTGATGTGTGCTCTGTACTCAGGGTGCTCAGTGCTCGGGGAGCTCGGTGCTCAGTACTCAGGTTGCTGGGTGCTCAGTACTCAGTGCTCGGAGTCCTGGGTGCTCAGCGCTCTGGGTGCTTAGTGCACAGTACTCAGGGTGCTGGGTGTTCAGTATTCAGATTGATCAGTGCTCGGGGTGCTGGGTGCTCAGTACTCAGGGTGCTGGGTGCTCAGTACTCAGGTTGCTGAGTGCTCATTCTCGGGGTGCTGGGTGCTCAGTTCTCGGGGTGCTGGGTGCTCAGTCCTCGGGGTGCTGGGTGCTCAGTGCTCAGCGTGCTGGGTGCTCAGTACTCAGGGTGCTCGGTTCTCAGTACTCAGGGTGCTGGGTGCCCATTCTCGGGGTGGTGGGTGCTCAGTGCTCGGGGTGCTGGGTGCTCAGTGCTCAGGGTCCTCGGTGCTCAGTAGTCAGGGTGCTCTGTACTCAGCATGTTTTGTGCTCAGTGCTCAGGGTGCTGGGTGCTCAGTACTCAGGGTGGTGGGTGCTCAGTACTCACGGTGCTGGGTGCTCAGTACTCGGGGTACTGGGTGCTCATTACTCAGGGTGCTGGGTGCTCAGTGCTCGGGGTGCTTGCTCCTCAGTACTCTTGGTGCTGGGTGCTCAGTACTCAGGGTGCTGGGTGCTCAGTACTCAGGGTGCTCGGTTCTCAGTACTCAGGGTGCTGGGTGCCCATTCTCGGGGTGTTGGGAGCTCAGTGCTCGGGGTGCTGGGTGCTCAGTGCTCAGGGTCCTCGATGCTCAGTACTCAGGGTGCTCAGTACTCAGCGTGCTTTGTGCTCAGTGCTCAAGTTGCTGGGTGCTCAGTACTCAGGGTGGTGGGTGCTCAGTGCTCGGGGAGCTAGGTGCTCAGTACTCAGGGTGCTGGGTGCTCAGTACTCAGTGCTCGGGGTCCTGGGTGCTCCGTGCTCGGGGTGCTGGTTGCTCAGTGCTCTGGGTGCTTAGTGCTCAGTACTCAGGGTGCTGGGTGCTCAGTACTCAGGGTGCTGTGTGCTCATTCTCGGGGTGCTGGGTGCTCAGTGATCGGGGTGCTGGGTGCTCAGTACTCAGGGTGCTGGGGGCTCAGTACTCAGGGTGCTGGGTGCTCAGTACTCAGGGTGCTCGGTTCTCAGTACTCAGGGTGCTGGGTGCTCATTCTCGGGGTGCTGGGTGCTCCGTGCTCGGGGTGCTGGGTGCTCAGTACTCAGGGTGCTGGGGGCTCAGTACTCAGGGTGCTGGGTGCTCAGTGGTCGGGGTGCTCCGTGCTCAGGGTGCTGGGTGCTCAGTGCTCAGGGTGCTGGGTGCTCAGTGCTCGGGGTGCTGGGTGCTCAGTGCTCAGGGTGATCGGTGCTCAGTGCTCAGGGTGCTGGGTGCTCAGTCCTCAGGGTGCTCAGTGCTCAGGGTGCTGGGTGCTCAGTGCTCGGGGTGCTCGGTGCTCAGTACTCAGGGTGCTGAGTGCTCAGTGCTCACGGTGCTGGGTGCTCAGTACTCAGGGTGCTGGGTGCTCAGTACTCAGGGTGCTGGGTGCACAGTGCTCAGGGTGCTGGGTGCTCAGTGCTCGGGGTGCTGGGTGCTCAGTGCTCGGGGTGCTGGGTGCTCAGTGCTCAGTGCTCAGGGTGCTGGGTGCTCAGTGCTCAGGGTGCTGGTTGCTTAGTACTCAGGGTGCTGGGTGCTCAGTACTCAGGGTGCTAGGTGCTCAGTGCTCAGGGTGCTGGGTGCTCAGTACTCAGGGTGCTGGGTGCTCAGTACTCAGGGTGCTGGGTGCTCATTACTCTGGGTGCTGGGTGCTCAGTGCTCAGGGTGCTGCGTGCTCAGTGCTCAGGGTGCTAGGTGCTCAGTGATCAGGGTGCTGGGTGTTCAGTGTTCGGGGTGCTCGGTGCTCTGTACTCAAGGTGCTGGGTGCTCAGTGCTCAGGGTGCTGGGTGCTCAGTCCGCGGGGTGCTCCGTGCTCAGTGATCAGGGTGCTTGGTGCTCAGTACTCAGGGTGCTGGGTGCTAAGTGCTCGGGGTGCTGGGTTCTCAGTGCTCAGGGTGCTCAGTGTTCAGTGCTCGGGGTGCTGGGTGCTCAGTGCTCAGGGTGCTCAGTGCTCAGTACTCAGTGCTCAGGGTGCTCAGTGCTCAGTGCTCAGGGTGCTGGGTGTTCAGTACTCAGGGTGCTGGGTGCTCATTACACAGGTTGCTGGGTGCTCAGTGCTCAGGGTGCTGGGTGCTCAGTACTCTGGGTGTTGGGTGCTCAGTACTCAGGGTGCAGGGTGCTCAGTGCTCAGGGTGCTGGGTGCTCAGTGCTCAGGGTGCTGGGTGCTCAGTGCTCAGGGTGCTGGGTGCTCAGTACTCAGGGTGCTGGGTGCTTAGTGCTCGAGGTGCTGGGTGCTCAGTGCTCAGGGTGCTGGGTGCTCAGTCCTCGGGGTGCTCCATGCTCAGGGTGCTGGGTGTTCAGTGCTCAGGGTGCTGGGTGCTCAGTGCTCAGTGCTCAGGGTGCTGGGTGTTCAGTACTCAGGGTGCTGGGTGCTCAGTACTCAGGGTGCTGGGTGCTCAGTGCTCAGGGTGCTGGGTGCTGAGTGCTCAGTGTGCTGGGTGCTCAGTACTCAGGGTGCTGGGTGCTCAGTACTCAGCGTGCTGGGTGCTCAGTGCTCAGGGTGCTGGCTGCTCAGTACTCAGGGTGCTGGGTGCTCAGTGCTCGGGGTGCTGGGTGCTCAGTGCTCAGGGTGATCAGTGCTCAGTACTCAGGGTGCTGGGTGCTCAGTGCTCAGGGTGCTTGGTACTCAGTCCTCAGGGTGCTGGGTGCTCAGTGCTCAGTACTCAGGGTGCTCAGTACTCAGGGTGCCGGGTGCTCAGTGCTCGGGCTGCTGGGTGCTCAGTACTCAGGGTGCTGGGTGCTCAGTGCTCGGGGTGCTGGGTGCTCAGTGCTCAGGGTGATCGGTGCTCACTGCTCAGGGTGCTCAGTGCTCAGGGTGCTGGGTGCTCAGGGTGCTGGGTGCTCAGTGCTCGGGGTGCTGGTTGCTCAGTGCTCAGGGTGCTGGGTGCTCAGTGCTCAGTGCTCAGGGTGCTGGGTGCTCAGTGCTCAGTGCTCAGGGTGCTGGGTGTTCAGTACTCAGGGTGCTGGGTGCTCAGTACTCAGGGTGCTGGGTGCTCAGTGCTCAGGGTGCTGGGTGCTCAGTGCTCAGGGTGCTGTGTGCTCAGTACTCAGGGTGCTGGGTGCTCAGTACTCAGGGTGCTCGGTGCTCAGTACTCAGGGTGCTGGGTGCTCAGTGCCCAGGGTGCTGGGTGCTCAGTGCTCAGGGTGCTGGGTGCTCAGTACTCAGGGTGCTGGGTGCTCAGTGCTCAGGGTGCTGGCTGCTCAGTTCTCAGGGTGCTGGGTGCTCAGTTCTCGGGGTGCTGGGTGCTCAGTGCTCAGGGTGATCAGTGCTCAGTACTCAGGGTGCTGGGTGCTCAGTGCTCAGGGTGCTGGGTACTCAGTCCTCAGGGTGCTGGGTGCTCAGTGCTCAGTACTCAGGGTGCTCAGTACTCAGTGTGCCGGGTGCTCAGTGCTCGGTGTGCTGGGTGCTCAGTACTCAGGGTGCTGTCTGCTCAGTACTCGGGGTGCTGGGTGCTCAGTACTCAGGGTGCTGGGTGCTCAGTGCTCGGGGTGCTGGGTGCTCATTGCTCAGGGTGATCGGTGTTCAGTGCTCAGGGTGCTGGGTGCTCAGTCCTCAGGGTGCTCAGTGCTCAGGGTGCTGGGTGCTCAGTGCTCGGGGTGCTCGGTGCTCAGTACTCAGGGTGCTGAGTGCTCAGTTCTCACGGTGCTGGGTGCTCAATACTCAGGGTGCTGGGTGCTCAGTGCTCAGGGTGCTGGGTGCTCAGTGCTCAGGGTGCTGGGTGCTCAGTGCTCGGGGTGCTGGGTGCTCAGTGCTCGGGGTGCTGGGTGCTCAGTGCTCAGTGCTCAGGGTGCTGGGTGCTCAGTGCTCAGGGTGCTGGTTGCTCAGTACTCAGGGTGCTGGGTGCTCAGTACTCAGGGTGCTGGGTGCTCAGTGATCAGGGTGCTGGGTGCTCAGTACTCAGGGTGCTGGGTGCTCAGTACTCAGGGTGCTGGGTGCTCAGTACTCAGGGTGCTGGGTGCTCAGTGCTCGGGGTGCTGCGTGTTCAGTGCTCAGGGTGCTGGGTGCTCAATACTCAGGGTGCTGGGTGCTCAGTGCTCGGGGTGCTCGGTGCTCAGTACTCAAGGTGCTGGGTGCTCAGTGCTCAGGGTGCTGGGTGCTCAGTACCTCGGGGTGCTCCGTGCTCAGTGATCAGGGTGCTGGGTGCTCAGTACTCAGGGTGCTCGGTGCTCAGTACTCAGGGTGCTGGGTGCTCAGTCCTTGGGGTGCTGGTTTCTCAGTGCTGAGTACTCAGGGTGCTGGGTGCTCAGTGCTCAGGGTGCTGGGTGCTCAGTATTCAGGGTGCTCAGTGCTCAGTACTCGGGCTGCTTGGTGCTCAGTACTCAAGGTGCTCAGTGCTAAGTACTCGGGGTGCTGGGTGCTCAGTGCTCAGGGTGCTCAGTGCTCAGTGCTCGGGGTGCTGGGTGCTCAGTGCTCGGGGCGCTGGGTGCTCAGTGCTCGGGGTGCTGGGTGCACAGTACTCGGGGTGCTGGGTGCTCAGTGCTCAGGGTGCTTAGTGCTCAGTACTCAGTGCTCAGGGTGCTCAGTGCTCAGTGCTCAGGGTGCTGGCTGTTCAGTACTCAGGGTGCTGGGTGCTCAGTACTCAGGTTGCTGGGTGCTCAGTGCTCAGGGTGCTGGGTGCTCAGTACTCTGGGTGTTGGGTGCTCAGTACTCAGGGTGCTGGGTGCTCAGTGCTTGGGGTGCTGAGTGCTCAGTGCTCAGGGTGCTGGGTGCTCAGTGCTCAGGGTGCTGGGTGCTCAGTACTCAGGATGCTGGGTGCTTAGTGCTCGAGTTGCTCGGTGCTCAGTACTCAAGGTGCTGGGTGCTCAGTCCTCGGGGTGCTCCGTGCTCACGGTGCTGGTTGCTCAGTGCTCGGGGTGCTGGGTGATCAGTACTCAGCGTGCTGGGTGCTCAGTACTCAGGGTGCTGGGTGCTCAGTGCTCAGGGTGCTGGGTGCTCAGTGCTCAGGGTGCAGGGTGCTCAGTGATCAGGGTGCTGGGTGCTCAGTACTCAGGGTGCTCAGTGCTCGAGGTGCACGGTGCTCAGTACTCAAGGTGCTGGGTGCTCAGTGCTCAGGGTGCTGGGTGCTCAGTCCTCGGGGTGCTCGGTGCTCAGTACTCAGGGTGCTGGGTGCTCAGTGCCCAGGGTGCTGGGTGCTCAGTACTCAGGGTGCTGGGTGCTCAGTACTCAGGGTGCTGGGTGCTCAGTGCTCAGGGTGCTGGATGCTCAGTACTCAGGGTGCTGGGTGCTCAGTGCTCGGGGTGCTGGGTGCTCAGTGCTCAGGGTGATCAGTGCTCAGTACTCAGGGTGCTGGGTGCTCAGTGCTCAGGGTGCTGGGTACTCTGTCCTCAGGGTGCTGGGTGCTCAGTGCTCAGTACTCATGGTGCTCAGTACTCAGGGTGCCGGGTGCTCAGTGCTCGGGGTGCTGGGTGCTCAGTACTCAGGGTGCGGGGTGCTCAGTACTCGGGGTGCTGGGTGCTCAGTACTCAGGGTGCTGGGTGCTCAGTGCTCGGGGTGCTGGGTGCTCAGTGCTCAGGGTGATCGGTGCTCAGTGCTCAGGGTGCTGGGTGCTCAGTCCTCAGGGTGCTCAGTGCTCAGGGTGCTGGCTGCTCAGTGCTCGGGGTGCTCTGTGCTCAGTACTCAGGGTGCTGAGTGCTCAGTTCTCACGGTGCTGGGTGCTCAGTACTCAGGGTGCTGGGTGCTCAGTACTCAGGGTGCTGGATGCTCAGTGCACAGGGTGCTGGGTGCTCAGTGCTCGGAGTGCTGGGTGCTCAGTGCTCAGTACTCAGGGTGCTGGGTGCTCAGTGCTCGGGGTGCTGGGTGCTCAGTACTCAGCGTGCTGGGTGCTCAGTACTCAGGGTGCTGGGTGCTCAGTGCTCAGGGTGCTGGGTGCTCAGTGCTCAGTGTGCTGGGTGCTCAGTGCTCGGGGAGCTCGGTGCTCAGTACTCAGGGTGCTGGGTGCTCTGTACTCAGTGCTTGGGGTCCTGGGTGCTCCGTGCTCGGGGTGCTGGTTGCTCAGTGCTCAGTACTCAGGGTGCTGGGTGCTCTGTGCTCGGGGTGCTGGGTGCTCAGTACTCAGCGTGCTGGGTGCTCAGTACTCAGGGTGCTGGGTGCTCAGTACTCAGGGGGCTGGGTGCTCAGTACTCAGGGTGCTGGGTGCTCAGTGCACAGGGGGCTGGGGGCTCAGTGCTCAGGGTGCTGGGTGCTCAGTGCTCGGGGTGCTGGGTGCTCAGTGCTCGGGGTGCTGGGTGCTCAGCGCTCAGTGCTCAGGGTGCTGGGTGCTCAGTGCTCAGGGTGCTGGTTGCTCAGTACTCAGGGTGCTGGGTGCTCAGTACTCAGGGTGCTGGGTGCTCAGTGCTCAGGGTGCTGGGTGCTCAGTACTCAGGGTGCTGGGTGCTCAGTACTCAGGGTGCTGGGTGCTCAGTACTCAGGGTGCTGGGTGCTCAGTGCTCGGGGTGCTGGGTGCTCAGTGATCGGGGTGCTGGTTGCTCAGTACTCAGGGTGCCGGGTGCTCAGTACTCAGGGTGCTGGGTGCTCAGTGCTCGGGGTGCTGGGTGCTCAGTGCTCGGGGCGCTGGGTACTCAGTGCTCGGGGTGCTGGGTGCTCAGTACTCAGGGTGCTGGGTGCTCAGTACTCAGGGTGCTGGGTGCTCAATACTAAGGGTGCTGGTTGTTCAGTGCTCGGGGTGCTCGGTGCTCTGTACTCAAGGTGCTGGGTGCTCAGTGCTCAGGGTGCTGGGTGCTCAGTGCTCAGGGTGCTGGGTGCTCAGTACTCAGGGTGCTGGGTGCTCAGTACTCAGGGTGCTCGGTGCTCAGTACTCAGGGTGCTGGGTGCTCAGTGCCCAGGGTGCTGGGTGCTCAGTACTCAGGGTGCTGTGTGCTCAGTACTCAGGGTGCTGGGTGCTCAGTGCTCAGGGTGCTGGCTGCTCAGTTCTCAGGGTGCTGGGTGCTCAGTTCTCGGGGTGCTGGGTGCTCAGTGCTCAGGGTGATCAGTGCTCAGTACTCAGGGTGCTGGGTGCTCAGTGCTCAGGGTGCTGGGTACTCAGTCCTCAGGGTGCTGGGTGCTCAGTGCTCAGTACTCAGGTTGCTCAGTACTCAGTGTGCGGGTGCTCAGTGCTCGGTGTGCTGGGTGCTCAGTACTCAGGGTGCTGTGTGCTCAGTACTCGGGGTGCTGGGTGCTCAGTACTCAAGGTGCTGGGTGCTCAGTGCTCGGGGTGCTGGGTGCTCAGTGCTCAGGGTGATCGGTGTTCAGTGCTCAGGGTGCTGGGTGCTCAGTCCTCAGGGTGCTCAGTGCTCAGGGTGCTGGGTGCTCAGTGCTCGGGGTGCTCGGTGCTCAGTACTCAGGGTGCTGAGTGCTCAGTTCTCACGGTGCTGGGTGCTCAATACTCAGGGTGCTGGGTGCTTAGTGCTCAGGGTGCTGGGTGCTCAGTGCTCAGGGTGCTGGGTGCTCAGTGCTCGGGGTGCTGGGTGCTCAGTGCTCGGGGTGCTGGGTGCTCAGTGCTCAGTGCTCAGGGTGCTGGGTGCTCAGTGCTCAGGGTGCTGGTTGCTCAGTACTCAGGGTGCTGGGTGCTCAGTACTCAGGGTGCTGGGTGCTCAGTGCTCAGGGTGCTGGGTGCTCAGTACTCAGGGTGCTGGGTGCTCAGTACTCAGGGTGCTGGGTGCTCAGTACTCAGGGTGCTGGGTGCTCAGTGCTCGGGGTGCTGCGTGCTCAGTGCTCAGGGTGCTGGGTGCTCAATACTCAGGGTGCTGGGTGCTCAGTGCTCGGGGTGCTCGGTGCTCAGTACTCAAGGTGCTGGGTGCTCAGTGCTTAGGGTGCTGGGTGCTCAGTACCTCGGGGTGCTCCGTGCTCAGTGATCAGGGTGCTGGGTGCTCAGTACTCAGGGTGCTCGGTGCTCAGTACTCAGGGTGCTGGGTGCTCAGTCCTCGGGGTGCTGGGTTCTCAGTGCTGAGTACTCAGGGTGCTGGGTGCTCAGTGCTCAGGGTCCTGGGTGCTCAGTATTCAGGGTGCTCAGTGCTCAGTACTCGGGGTGCTTGGTGCTCAGTACTCAAGGTGCTCAGTGCTCAGTACTCGGGGTGCTGGGTGCTCAGTGCTCAGGGTGCTCAGTGCTCAGTGCTCGGGGTGCTGGGTGCTCAGTGCTCGGGGCGCTGGGTGCTCAGTGCTCGGGGTGCTGGGTGCTCAGTACTCGGGGTGCTGGGTGCTCAGTGCTCAGGGTGCTCAGTGCTCAGTACTCAGTGCTCAGGGTGCTCAGTGCTCAGTGCTCAGGGTGCTGGGTGTTCAGTACTCAGGGTGCTGGGTGCTCAGTACTCAGGTTGCTGGGTGCTCAGTGCTCAGGGTGCTGGGTGCTCAGTACTCTGGGTGTTGGGTGCTCAGTACTCAGGGTGCTGGGTGCTCAGTGCTTGGGGTGCTGAGTGCTCAGTGCTCAGGGTGCTGGGTGCTCAGTGCTCAGGGTGCTGGGTGCTCAGTACTCAGGATGCTGGGTGCTTAGTGCTCGAGGTGCTTGGTGCTCAGTACTCAAGGTGCTGGGTGCTCAGTCCTCGGGGTGCTCCGTGCTCACGGTGCTGGTTGCTCAGTGCTCGGGGTGCTGGGTGCTCAGTACTCAGCGTGCTGGGTGCTCAGTACTCAGGGTGCTGGGTGCTCAGTGCTCAGGGTGCTGGGTGCTCAGTGCTCAGGGTGCAGGGTGCTCATTGATCGGGGTGCTGGGTGCTCAGTACTCAGGGTGCTCAGTGCTCGAGGTGCAAGGTGCTCAGTACTCAAGGTGCTGGGTGCTCAGTGCTCAGGGTGCTGGGTGCTCAGTCCTCGGGGTGCTCCGTGCTCAGGGTGCTGGGTGCTCAGTACTCAGGGTGCTGGGTGCTCAGTGCTCAGTGCTCAGGGTGCTGGGTGTTCAGTACTCAGGGTGCTGGGTGCTCAGTACTCAGGGTGCTGGGTGCTCAGTGCTCAGGGTGCTGGGTGCTCAGTGCTCAGGGTGGTGGGTGCTCAGTACTCAGGGTGCTGGGTGCTCAGTACTCAGGGTGCTCGGTGCTCAGTACTCAGGGTGCTGGGTGCTCAGTGCCCAGGGTGCTGGGTGCTCAGTACTCAGGGTGCTGGGTGCTCAGTATTCAGGGTGCTGGGTGCTCAGTGCTCAGGGTGCTGGATGCTCAGTACTCAGGGTGCTGGGTGCTCAGTGCTCGGGGTGCTGGGTGCTCAGTGCTCAGGGTGATCAGTGCTCAGTACTCAGGGTGCTGGGTGCTCAGTGCTCAGGGTGCTGGGTACTCTGTCCTCAGGGTGCTGGGTGCTCAGTGCTCAGTACTCATGGTGCTCAGTACTCAGGGTGCCGGGTGCTCAGTGCTCGGGGTGCTGGGTGCTCAGTACTCAGGGTGCTTTGTGCTCAGTACTCGGGGTGCTGGGTGCTCAGTACTCAGGGTGCTGGGTGCTCAGTGCTCGGGGTGCTGGGTGCTCAGTGCTCAGGGTGATCGGTGCTCAGTGCTCAGGGTGCTGGGTGCTCAGTCCTCAGGGTGCTCAGTGCTCAGGGTGCTGGGTGCTCAGTGCTCGGGGTGCTCGGTGCTCAGTACTCAGGGTGCTGAGTGCTCAGTTCTCACGGTGCTGGGTGCTCAGTACTCAGGGTGCTGGGTGCTCAGTACTCAGGGTGCTGGATGCTCAGTGCACAGGGTGCTGGGTGCTCAGTGCTCGGGGTGCTGGGTGCTCAGTGCTCAGTACTCAGGGTGCTGGGTGCTCAGTGCTCGGGGTGCTGGGTGCTCAGTACTCAGCGTGCTGGGTGCTCAGTACTCAGGGTGCTGGGTGCTCAGTGCTCAGGGTGCTGGGTGCTCAGTGCTCAGTGTGCTGGGTGCTCAGTGCTCGGGGAGCTTGGTGCTAAGTACTCAGGGTGCTGGGTGCTCTGTACTCAGTGCTTGGGGTCCTGGGTGCTCCGTGCTCGGGGTGCTGGTTGCTCAGTGCTCAGTACTCAGGGTGCTGGGTGCTCAGTGCTCGGGGTGCTGGGTGCTCAGTACTCAGCGTGCTGGGTGCTCAGTACTCAGGGTGCTGGGTGCTCAGTACTCAGGGAGCTGGATGCTCAGTACTCAGGGTGCTGGGTGCTCAGTGCACAGGGTGCTGGGTGCTCAGTGCTCAGGGTGCTGGGTGCTCAGTGCTCGGGGTGCTGGGTGCTCAGTGCTCGGGGTGCTGGGTGCTCAGCGCTCAGTGCTCAGGGTGCTGGGTGCTCAGTGCTCAGGGTGCTGGTTGCTCAGTACTCAGGGTGCTGGGTGCTCAGTACTCAGGGTGCTGGGTGCTCAGTGCTCAGGGTGCTGGGTGCTCAGTACTCAGGGTGCTGGGTGCTCAGTACTCAGGGTGCTGGGTGCTCAGTACTCAGGGTGCTGGGTGCTCAGTGCTCGGGGTGCTGGGTGCTCAGTGATCGGGGTGCTGGTTGCTCAGTACTCAGGGTGCTGGGTGCTCAGTACTCAGGGTGCTTGGTGCTCAGTGCTCGGGGTGCTGGGTGCTCAGTGCTCGGGGCGCTGGGTACTCAGTGCTCGGGGTGCTGGGTGCTCAGTACTCAGGGTGCTGGGTGCTCAGTACTCACGGTGCTGGGTGCTCAATACTCAGGGTGCTGGGTGTTCAGTGCTCGGGGTGCTCGGTGCTCTGTACTCAAGGTGCTTGGTGCTCAGTACTCAGGGTGCTGGGTGCTAAGTGCTCGGGGTGCTGGGTTCTCAGTGCTCAGTACTCAGGGTGATGGGTGCTCAGTGCTCAGGGTGCTGGGTGCTCAGTATTCAGGGTGCTCAGTGCTCAGTACTCGGGGTGCTTGGTGCTCAGTACTCAGGGTGCTCAGTGCTCAGTACTCGGGGTGCTGGGTGCTCAGTGCTCAGGGTGCTCAGTGTTCAGTGCTCGGGGTGTTGGGTGCTCAGTGCTCGGGGCGCTGTGTGCTCAGTGCTCGGGGTGCTGGGTGCTCAGTACTCGGGGTGTTGGGTGCTCAGTGCTCAGGGTGCTCAGTGCTCAGAACTCAGTGCTCAGGGTGCTCAGTGCTCAGTGCTCAGGGTGCTGGGTGTTCAGTACTCAGGGTGCTGGGTGCTCAGTACACAGGTTCCTGGGTGCTCAGTGCTCAGGGTGCTGGGTGCTCAGTCCTCTGGGTGTTGGGTGCTCAGTACTCAGGGTGCTGGGTGCTCAGTGCTCGGGGTGCTGGCTGCTCAGTGCTCAGGGTGCTGGGTGCTCAGTGCTCAGGGTGCTGGGTGCTCAGTACTCAGGGTGCTGGGTGCTTAGTGCTCGAGGTGCTCGGTGCTCAGTACTCAAGGTGCTGGGTGCTCAGTCCTCGGGGTGCTCCGTGCTCAGGGTGCTGGTTGCTCAGTGCTCGAGGTGCTGGGTGCTCAGTACTCAGCGTGCTGTGTGCTCAGTACTCAGGGTGCTGGGTTCTCAGTGCTCAGGGTGCTGGGTGCTCAGTGCTCAGGGTGCAGGGTGCTGAGTGATAGGGGTGCTGGGTGCTCAGTACTCAGGGTGCTCAGTGCTCGAGGTGCTCGGTGCTCAGTACTCAAGGTGCTGGGTGCTCAGTGCTCAGGGTGCTGGGTGCTCAGTCCTCGGGGTGCTCCATGCTCAGGGTGCTGGGTGCTCAGTGCTCAGTGCTCAGGGTGCTGGGTGTTCAGTACTCAGGGTGCTGGGTGCTCAGTACTCAGGGTGCTGGGTGCTCAGTGCTCAGAGTGCTGGGTGCTGAGTGCTCAGTGTGCTGGGTGCTCAGTACTCAGGGTGCTGGGTGCTCAGTACTCAGGGTGCTCGGTGCTCAGTACTCAGGGTGCTGGGTGCTCAGTGCCCAGGGTGCTGGGTGCTCAGTACTCAGCGTGCTGGGTGCTCACTGCTCAGGGTGCTGGCTGCTCAGTACTCAGGGTGCTGGGTGCTCAGTGCTCGGGGTGCTGGGTGCTCAGTGCTCAGGGTGATCAGTGCTCAGTACTCAGGGTGCTGGGTGCTCAGTGCTCAGGGTGCTTGGTACTCAGTCCTCAGGGTGCTGGGTGCTCAGTGCTCAGTACTCAGGGTGCTCAGTACTCAGGGTGCCGGGTGCTCAGTGCTCGGGCTGCTGGGTGCTCAGTACTCAGGGTGCTGGGTGCTCAGTGATCGGGGTGCTGGGTGCTCAGTGCTCAGGGTGCTGGGTGCTCAGTGCTCAGTGCTCAGGGTCCTGGGTGCTCAGTGCTCAGTGCTCAGGGTGCTGGGTGTTCAGTACTCAGGGTGCTGGGTGCTCAGTACTCAGGGTGCTGGGTGCTCAGTGCTCAGGGTGCTTGGTGCTCAGTGCTCAGGGTGCTGGGTGCTCAGTACTCAGGGTGCTGGGTGCTCAGTACTCAGGGTGCTCGGTGCTCAGTACTCAGGGTGCTGGGTGCTCAGTGCCCAGGGTGCTGGGTGCTCAGTACTCAGGGTGCTGTGTGCTCAGTACTCAGGGTGCTGGGTGCTCAGTGCTCAGGGTGCTGGCTGCTCAGTTCTCAGGGTGCTGGGTGCTCAGTTCTCGGGGTGCTGGGTGCTCAGTGCTCAGGGTGATCAGTGCTCAGTACTCAGGGTGCTGGGTGCTCAGTGCTCAGTGTGCTGGGTACTCAGTCCTCAGGGTGCTGGGTGCTCAGTGCTCAGTACTCAGGGTGCTCAGTACTCAGGGTGCCGGGTGCTCAGTGCTCGGTGTGCTGGGTGCTCAGTACTCAGGGTGCTGGGTGCTCAGTACTCGGGGTGCTGGGTGCTCAGTACTCAGGGTGCTGGGTGCTCAGTGCTCGGGGTGCTGGGTGCTCAGTGCTCAGGGTGATCGGTGCTCAGTGCTCAGGGTGCTGGGTGCTCAGTCCTCAGGGTGCTCAGTGCTCAGGGTGCTGTGTGCTCAGTGCTCGGGGTGCTCGGTGCTCAGTACTCAGGGTGCTGAGTGCTCAGTTCTCACGGTGCTGGGTGCTCAGTACTCAGGGTGCTGGGTGCTCAGTACTCAGGGTGCTGGGTGCACAGTGCTCAGGGTGCTGGGTGCTCAGTGCTCAGGGTGCTGGGTGCTCAGTGCTCGGTGTGCTGGGTGCTCAGTGTTCGGGGTGCTGGGTGCTCAGTGCTCAGTGCTCAGGGTGCTGGGTGCTCAGTGCTCAGGGTGCTGGTTGCTCAGTACTCAGGGTGCTGGGTGCTCAGTACTCAGGTTGCTGGGTGCTCAGTGCTCAGGGTGCTGGGTGCTCAGTACTCAGGGTGCTGGGTGCTCAGTACTCAGGGTGCTGGGTGCTCAGTACTCAGGGTGCTGGGTGCTCAGTGCTCGGGGTGCTGCGTGCTCAGTGCTCAGGGTGCTGGGTGCTCAATACTCAGGGTGCTGAGTGCTCAGTGCTCGGGGTGCTCGGTGCTCAGTACTCAAGGTGCTGGGTGCTCAGTGCTCAGGGTGCTGGGTGCTCAGTACCTCGGGGTGCTCCGTGCTCAGTGATCAGGGTGCTGGGTGCTCAGTACTCAGGGTGCTCGGTGCTCAGTACTCAGGGTGCTGGGTGCTCAGTCCTCGGGGTGCTGGGTTCTCAGTGCTGAGTACTCAGGGTGCTGGGTGCTCAGTGCTCAGGGTGCTGGGTGCTCAGTATTCAGGGTGCTCAGTGCTCAGTACTCGGGGTGCTTGGTGCTCAGTACTCAAGGTGCTCAGTGCTCAGTACTCGGGGTGCTGGGTGCTCAGTGCTCAGGGTGCTCAGTGCTCAGTGCTCGGGGTGCTGGGTGCTCAGTGCTCGGGGCGCTGGGTGCTCAGTGCTCGGGGTGCTGGGTGCTCAGTACTCGGGGTGCTGCGTGCTCAGTGCTCAGGGTGCTCAGTGCTCAGTACTCAGTGCTCAGGGTGCTCAGTGCTCAGTGCTCAGGGTGCTGGGTGTTCAGTACTCAGGGTGCTGGGTGCTCAGTACTCAGGTTGCTGGGTGCTCAGTGCTCAGGGTGCTGGGTGCTCAGTACTCTGGGTGTTGGGTGCTCAGTACTCAGGGTGCTGGGTGCTCAGTGCTCGGGGTGCTGAGTGCTCAGTGCTCAGGGTGCTGGGTGCTCAGTGCTCAGGGTGCTGGGTGCTCAGTACTCAGGGTGCTGGGTGCTTAGTGCTCGAGGTGCTCGGTGCTCAGTACTCAAGGTGCTGGGTGCTCAGTGCTCAGGGTGCTGGGTGCTCAGTCCTCGGGGTGCTCCGTGCTCAGGGTGCTGGGTGCTCAGTGCTCAGGGTGCTGGGTGCTCAGTGCTCAGTGCTCAGGGTGCTGGGTGTTCAGTACTCAGGGTGCTGGGTGCTCAGTACTCTGGGTGCTGGGTGCTCAGTGCTGAGGGTGCTGGGTGCTCAGTGCTCAGGGTGCTGGGTGCTCAGTACTCAGGGTGCTGGGTGCTCAGTACTCAGGGTGCTCGGTGCTCAGTACTCAGGGTGCTGGGTGCTCAGTGCCCAGGGTGCTGGGTGCTCAGTACTCAGGGTGCTGGCTGCTCAGTACTCAGGGTGCTGGGTGCTCAGTGCTCAGGGTGCTGGGTGCTCAGTGCTCAGGGTGATCAGTGCTCAGTACTCAGGGTGCTGGGTGCTCAGTGCTCAGGGTGCTTGGTACTCAGTCCTCAGGGTGCTGGGTGCTCAGTGCTCAGTACTCAGGGTGCTCAGTACTCAGGGTGCCGGGTGCTCAGTGCTCGGGGTGCTGGGTGCTCAGTGCTCAGGGTGATCGGTGCTCAGTGCTCAGGGTGCTCAGTGCTCAGGGTGCTGGGTGCTCAGGGTGCTGGGTGCTCAGTGCTCGGGGTGCTGGGTGCTCAGTGCTCAGGGTGCTGGGTGCTCAGTGCTCAGTGCTCAGGGTGCTGGGTGCTCAGTGCTCAGTGCTCAGGGTGCTGGGTGTTCAGTACTCAGGGTGCTGGGTGCTCAGTACTCAGGGTGCTGGGTGCTCAGTGCTCAGGGTGCTGGGTGCTCAGTGCTCAGGGTGGTGGGTGCTCAGTACTCAGGGTGCTGGGTGCTCAGTACTCAGGGTGCTCGGTGCTCAGTACTCAGGGTGCTGGGTGCTCAGTGCCCAGGGTGCTGGCTGCTCAGTACTCAGGGTGCTGTGTGCTCAGGACTCAGGGTGCTGGGTGCTCAGTGCTCAGGGTGCTGGCTGCTCAGTTCTCAGGGTGCTGGGTGCTCAGTTCTCGGGGTGCTGGGTGCTCAGTGCTCAGGGTGATCAGTGCTCAGTACTCAGGGTGCTGGGTGCTCAGTGCTCAGGGTGCTGGGTACTCAGTCCTCAGGGTGCTGGGTGCTCAGTGCTCAGTACTCAGGGTGCTCAGTACTCAGGGTGCCGGGTGCTCAGTGCTCGGTGTGCTGGCTGCTCAGTACTCAGTGTGCTGGGTGCTCAGTACTCGGGGTGCTGGGTGCTCAGTACTCAGGGTGCTGGGTGCTCAGTGCTCGGGGTGCTGGGTGCTCAGTGCTCAGGTTGATCGGTGCTCAGTGCTCAGGGTGCTGGGTGCTCAGTCCTCAGGGTGCTCAGTGCTCAGGGTGCTGGGTGCTCAGTGCTTGGGGTGCTCGGTGCTCAGTACTCAGGGTGCTGAGTGCTCAGTTCTCACGGTGCTGGGTGCTCAGTACTCAGGGTGCTGGGTGCTCAGTACTCAGGGTGCTGGGTGCTCAGTGCTCAGGGTGCTGGGTGCTCAGTGCTCAGGGTGCTGGGTGCTCAGTGCTCGGGGTGCTGGGTGCTCAGTGCTCGGGGTGCTGGGTGCTCAGTGCTCAGTGCTCAGGGTGCTGGGTGCTCAGTGCTCAGGGTGCTGGTTGCTCAGTACTCAGGGTGCTGGGTGCTCAGTACTCAGGTTGCTGGGTGCTCAGTGCTCAGGGTGCTGGGTGCTCAGTACTCAGGGTGCTGGGTGCTCAGTACTCAGGGTGCTGGGTGCTCAGTACTCAGGGTGCTGGGTGCTCAGTGCTCGGGGTGCTGCGTGCTCAGTGCTCAGGGTGCTGGGTGCTCAATACTCAGGGTGCTGGGTGCTCAGTGCTCGGGGTGCTCGGTGCTCAGTACTCAAGGTGCTGGGTGCTCAGTGCTCAGGGTGCTGGGTGCTCAGTACCTCGGGGTGCTCCGTGCTCAGTGATCAGGGTGCTGGGTGCTCAGTACTCAGGGTGCTCGGTGCTCAGTACTCAGGGTGCTGGGTGCTCAGTCCTCGGGGTGCTGGGTTCTCAGTGCTGAGTACTCAGGGTGCTGGGTGCTCAGTGCTCAGGGTGCTGGGTGCTCAGTATTCAGGGTGCTCAGTGCTCAGTACTCGGGGTGCTTGGTGCTCAGTACTCAAGGTGCTCAGTGCTCAGTACTCGGGGTGCTGGGTGCTCAGTGCTCAGGGTGCTCAGTGCTCAGTGCTCGGGGTGCTGGGTGCTCAGTGCTCGGGGCGCTGGGTGCTCAGTGCTCGGGGTGCTGGGTGCTCAGTATTCGGGGTGCTGGGTGCTCAGTGCTCAGGGTGCTCAGTGCTCAGTACTCAGTGCTCAGGGTGCTCAGTGCTCAGTGCTCAGGGTGCTGGGTGTTCAGTACTCAGGGTGCTGGGTGCTCAGTACTCAGGTTGCTGGGTGCTCAGTGCTCAGGGTGCTGGGTGCTCAGTACTCTGGATGTTGGGTGCTCAGTACTCAGGGTGCTGGGTGCTCAGTGCTCGGGGTGCTGAGTGCTCAGTGCTCAGGGTGCTGGGTGCTCAGTGCTCAGGGTGCTGGGTGCTCAGTACTCAGGGTGCTGGGTGCTTAGTGCTCGAGGTGCTCGGTGCTCAGTACTCAAGGTGCTGGGTGCTCAGTCCTCGGGGTGCTCCGTGCTCACGGTGCTGGTTGCTCAGTGCTCGGGGTGCTGGGTGCTCAGTACTCAGCGTGCTGGGTGCTCAGTACTCAGGGTGCTGGGTGCTCAGTGCTCAGGGTGCTGGGTGCTCAGTGCTCAGGGTGCAGGGTGCTTAGTGATCAGGGTGCTGGGTGCTCAGGACTCAGGGTGCTCAGTGCTCGAGGTGCACGGTGCTCAGTACTCAAGGTGCTGGGTGCTCAGTGCTCAGGGTGCTGGGTGCTCAGTCCTCGGGGTGCTCCGTGCTCAGGGTGCTGGGTGCTCAGTGCTCAGGGTGCTGGGTGCTCAGTGCTCAGTGCTCAGGGTGCTGGGTGTTCAGTACTCTGGGTGCTGGTTGCTCAGTACTCAGGGTGCTGGGTGCTCAGTGCTCAGGGTGCTGGGTGCTCAGTGCTCAGGGTGCTGGGTGCTCAGTACTCAGGGTGCTGGGTGCTCAGTACTCAGGGTGCTCGGTGCTCAGTACTCAGGGTGCTGGGTGCTCAGTGCCCAGGGTGCTGGGTGCTCAGTACTCAGGGTGCTGGGTGCTCAGTACTCAGGGTGCTGGGTGCTCAGTGCTCAGGGTGCTGGATGCTCAGTACTCAGGGTGCTGGGTGCTCAGTGCTCGGGGTGCTGGGTACTCTATTCTCAGGGTGCTGGGTGCTCAGTGCTCAGTACTCATGGTGCTCAGTACTCAGGGTGCCGGGTGCTCAGTGCTCGGGGTGCTGGGTGCTCAGTACTCAGGGTGCTGGGTGCTCAGTACTCGGGGTGCTGGGTGCTCAGTACTCAGGGTGCTGGGTGCTCAGTGCTCGGGGTGCTGGGTGCTCAGTGCTCATTGTGATCGGTGCTCAGTGCTCAGGGTGCTGGGTGCTCAGTCCTCAGGGTGCTCAGTGCTCAGGGTGCTGGGTGCTCAGTGCTCGGGGTGCTCGGTGCTCAGTACTCAGGGTGCTGAGTGCTCAGTTCTCACGGTGCTGGGTGCTCAGTACTCAGGGTGCTGGGTGCTCAGTACTCAGGGTGCTGGATGCTCAGTGCACAGGGTGCTGGGTGCTCAGTGCTCGGGGTGCTGGGTGCTCAGTGCTCAGTACTCAGGGTGCTGGGTGCTCAGTGCTCGGGGTGCTGGGTGCTCAGTACACAGCGTGCTGGGTGCTCAGTACTCAGGGTGCTGGGTGCTCAGTGCTCAGGGTGCTGGGTGCTCAGTGCTCAGTGTGCTGGGTGCTCAGTGCTCGGGGAGCTCGGTGCTCAGTACTCAGGGTGCTGGGTGCTCTGTACTCAGTGCTTGGGGTCCTGGGTGCTCCGTGCTCGGGGTGCTGGTTGCTCAGTGCTCAGTACTCAGGGTGCTGGGTGCTCAGTGCTCGGGGTGCTGGGTGCTCAGTACTCAGCGTGCTGGGTGCTCAGTACTCAGGGTGCTGGGTGCTCAGTACTCAGGGTGCTGGGTGCTCAGTACTCAGGGTGCTGGGTGCTCAGTGCACAGGGTGCTGGGTGCTCAGTGCTCAGGGTGCTGGGTGCTCAGTGCTCGGGGTGCTGGGTGCTCAGTGCTCGGGGTGCTGGGTGCTCAGCGCTCAGTGCTCAGGGTGCTGGGTGCTCAGTGATCAGGGTGCTGGTTGCTCAGTACTCAGGGTGCTGGGTGCTCAGTACTCAGGGTGCTGGGTGCTCAGTGCTCAGGGTGCTGGGTGCTCAGTACTCAGGGTGCTGGGTGCTCAGTACTCAGGGTGCTGGGTGCTCAGTACTCAGGGTGCTGGGTGCTCAGTGCTCGGGGTGCTGGGTGCTCAGTGATCGGGGTGCTGGTTGCTCAGTACTCAGGGTGCTGGGTGCTCAGTACTCAGGGTCCTGGGTGCTCAGTACTCAGGGTGCTGGGTGCTCAGTGCTCAGGGTGCTGGGTGCTCAGTGCTCAGGGTGCTGGGTGCTCAGTGCTCGGGGTGCTGGGTGCTCAGTGCTCGGGGTGCTGGGTGCTCAGTGCTCAGTGCTCAGGGTGCTGGGTGCTCAGTGCTCAGGGTGCTGGTTGCTCAGTACTCAGGGTGCTGGGTGCTCAGTACTCAGGGTGCTGGGTGCTCAGTGCTCAGGGTGCTGGGTGCTCAGTACTCAGGGTGCTGGGTGCTCAGTACTCAGGGTGCTGGGTGCTCAGTACTCAGGGTGCTGGGTGCTCAGTGCTCGGGGTGCTGCGTGCTCAGTGCTCAGGGTGCTGGGTGCTCAGTGCTCAGGGTGCTGGGTGCTCAATACTCAGGGTGCTGGGTGCTCAGTGCTCGGGGTGCTCGGTGCTCAGTACTCAAGGTGCTGGGTGCTCAGTACTCAGGGTGCTGGGTGCTCAGTCCTCGGGGTGCTCCGTGCTCAGTGATCAGGGTGCTGGGTGCTCAGTACTCAGGGTGCTCGGTGCTCAGTACTCGGGGTGCTTGGTGCTCAGTACTCTGGGTGCTCAGTGCTCAGTACTCGGGGTGCTGGGTGCTCAGTGCTCAGGGTGCTCAGTGCTCAGTGCTCGGGGTGCTGGGTGCTCAGTGCTCGGGGCGCTGGGTGCTCAGTGCTCGGGGTGCTGGGTGCTCAGTACTCGGGGTGCTGGGTGCTCAGTGCTCAGGGTGCTCAGTGCTCAGTACTCAGTGCTCAGTGTGCTCAGTGCTCAGTGCTCAGGGTGCTGGGTGTTCAGTACTCAGGGTGCTGGGTGCTCAGTACTCAGGTTGCTGGGTGCTCAGTGCTCAGGGTGCTGGGTGCTCAGTACTCTGGGTGTTGGGTGCTCAGTACTCAGGGTGCTGGGTGCTCAGTGCTCGGGGTGCTGGGTGCTCAGTGCTCAGGGTGCTGGGTGCTCAGTACTCAGGGTGCTCAGTGCTCAGGGTGCTGGGTGCTCTGTGCTCGGGGTGCTGGGTGCTCAGTGCTCAGTACTCAGGGTGCTGGGTGCTCAGTGCTCGGGGTGCTGGATGCTCAGTACTCAGGGTGCTGGGTGCTCAGTGCTCGGGGTGCTGGGTGCTCAGTACTCAGGGTGCTGGGTGCTCAGTACGCAGTATGCTGGGTGCTCAGTGCTCAGGGTGCTGGGTGCTCAGTGCTCGGGGTGCTGGGTGCTCAGTACTCAGGGTGCTCGGTGCTCAGTACTCAGGGTGCTGGGTGCTCAGTGCTCAGGATGCTGTGTGCTCAGTACTCAGGGTGCTGGGTGCTCGGTGCTCAGTATGCTGGGTGCTCAGTACTCAGGGTGCTGGCTGCTCAGTACTCAGGGTGCTCGGTGCTCAGTACTCAGGGTGCTGGCTGCTCAGTGCTCGGGGTGCTCAGTGCTTGGTGTGCAGGGTGCTCAGTACTCTGGGTGCTCAGTGCTTGGGGTGTTGGGTCCTTAGTACTCAGGGTGCTGGGTGCTCAGTGCTCAGGGTGCTGGGTGCTCAGTACTCAGGGGGGTGGGTGCTCAGTACTCATGGTGCTGGGTGCTCAGTGCTCGGGGTGCTGGGTGCTCAGTACTCGGGGTGCTCAGTGCTCAGTACTCAGGGTGCTGGGTGCTCAGTGCTCAGGGTGCTGGGTGCTCAGCGCTCGGGGTGCTGGCTGCTCGGTTCTCAGGTTGCTGGGTGCTCAGTCCTCGGGGTGCTGGGTGCTCAGTACTCAGGGTGCTGGGTGCTCATTGCTGGGGGTGCTGGGTGCTCAGTGCTCAGGTTGCTGGGTGCTCAGTACTCGGGGTGCTCGGTGCTCAGTCCTCAGGGTGCTGGGTGCTCATTGCTCGGGGTGCTGGGTGCTCAGTGCTCAGGGTGCTGGGTGCCCCAAGCTCGGGGTGCTGGGTGCTCAGTACTCGGGGTGCTGGGTGCTCAGTGCTCAGGGTGCTGGGTCGCAGTGCTCGGGGTACTGGGTACTCAGTGCTCAGTACACAGGGTGCTGAGTGCTCAGTGCTCGGGGTGCTGTGTGCTCAGTGCTCAGTACTCAGGGTGCTGGGTGCTCAGTGCTCGGGGTGCTGGGTGCTCAGTACTCAGGGAGCTGAGTGCTCAATACTCAGGGTGCTGGGTGCTCATTACTCAGGGTGCTGGGTGCTCAGTACTCAGGGTGCTCAGTGCTTGGGGTGCTGGGTGCTCAGTGCTCACGGTGCTCAGTGCTTGGGGTGTTGGGTGCTCAGTGCTCAGTACTCAGGGTGCTCGGTGCTCAGTGCTCAGGGTGCTCAGTGCTCAGTACTCAGGGTGCTCAGTGCTCAGTGCTCTGGGTGCTGGGTGCTCAGTGCTCGGGGTGCTGGGTGTTCAGTGCTCAGGGTGCTGGGTGCTCAGTACTCAGGGTGCTCAGTGCTCAAGGTGCTGGGTGCTCAGTGCTCGGGGTGCTGGGTACTCAGTGCTCAGTACACAGGGTGCTGGGTGCTCTGTGCTCGGGGTGCTGGGTGCTCAGTGCTCAGTACTCAGGGTGATGGGTGCTCAGTGCTCGGGGTGCTGGATGCTCAGTACTCAGGGTGCTGGGTGCTCAGTGCTCGGGGTGCTGGGTGCTCAGTAATCAGGGTGCTGGGTGCTCAGTACGCAGTATGCTGGGTGCTCAGTGCTCAGGGTGCTGTGTGCTCAGTGCTTGGGGTGCTGGGTGCTCAGTACTCAGGGTGCTCGGTGCTCAGTACTCAGGGTGCTGGGTGCTCAGTGCTCAGGGTGCTGTGTGCTCAGTACTCAGGGTGCTGGGTGCTCGGTGCTCAGTATGCTGGGTGCTCAGTACTCAGGGTGCTGGCTGCTCAGTACTCAGGGTGCTCGGTGCTCAGTACTCAGGGTGCTGGCTGCACAGTGCTCGGGGTGCTCAGTGCTTGGGGTCCTGGGTGCTCAGTACTCTGGGTGCTCAGTGCTTGGGGTGTTGGGTGCTTAGTACTCAGGGTGCTGGGTGCTCAGTGCTCGGGGTGCTGGGTGCTCAGTACTCGGGGTGCTCAGTGCTCAGTACTCAGGGTGCTGGGTGCTCAGTGCTCAGGGTGCTGGGTGCTCAGCGCTCGGGGTGCTGGCTGCTCGGTACTCAGGTTGCTGGGTGCTCAGTACTCGGGGTGCTGGGTGCTCAATTCTCAGGGTGCTGGGTGCTCAGTGCTCAGGGTGCTGGGTGCTCAGTACTCAGGGTGCTGGGTGCTCATTGCTGGGGGTGCTGGCTGCTCGGTTCTCAGGTTGCTGGGTGCTCAGTACTCGGGGTGCTGGGTGCTCAGTACTCAGGGTGCTGGGTGCTCATTGCTGGGGGTGCTGGGTGCTCAGTGCTCAGGTTGCTGGGTGCTCAGTACTCGGGGTACTCGGTGCTCAGTACTCAGGGTGCTGGGTGCTCATTGCTCGGGGTGCTGGGTGCTCAGTGCTCAGGGTGCTGGGTGCCCCATGCTCGGGGTGCTGGGTGCTCAGTACTCGGGGTGCTGGGTGCTCAGTGCTCAGGGTGCTGGGTCGCAGTGCTCGGGGAACTGGGTACTCAGTGCTCAGTACACAGGGTGCTGGGTGCTCAGTGCTCGGGGTGCTGTGTGCTCAGTGCTCAGTACTCAGGGTGCTGGGTGCTCAGTGCTCGGGGTGCTGGGTGCTCAGTACTCAGGGAGCTGGGTGCTCAGTACTCAGGGTGCTGGGTGCTCATTACTCAGGGTGCTGGGTGCTCAGTACTCAGGGTGCTCAGTGCTTGGGGTGCTGGGTGCTCAGTGCTCAGGGTGCTCAGTGCTTGGGGTGTTGGGTGCTCAGTGCTCAGTACTCAGGGTGCTCGGTGCTCAGTGCTCAGGGTGCTCAGTGCTCAGTACTCAGGGTGCTCAGGGCTCAGTGCTCTGGGTGCTGGGTGCTCAGTGCTCAGGGTTCTGGGTGCTCAGTGCTCAGGGTGCTGGGTGCTCAGTCCTCAGGGTGCTCAGTGCTCAGGGTGCTGGATGCTCAGTGCTCGGGGTGCTGGGTACTCAGTGCTCAGTACACAGGGTGCTGGGTGCTCAGTGCTCGGGGTGCTGGGTGCTCAGTGCTCAGTACTCAGGGTGCTGGGTGCTCAGTGCTCGGGGTGCTGGATGCTCAGTACTCAGGGTGCTGGGGGCTCAGTGCTCTGGGTGCTGGGTGCTCAGTACTCAGGGTGCTGGGTGCTCAGTACGCAGTATGCTGGGTGCTCAGTGCTCAGGGTGCTGGGTGCTCAGTGCTCGGGGTGCTCGGTGCTCAGTACTCAGGGTGCTGGGTGCTCAGTGCTCAGGGTGCTATGTGCTCAGTACTCAGGGTGCTGGGTGCTCGGTGCTCAGTATGCTGGGTGCTCAGTACACAGGGTGCTGGCTGCTCAGTACTCAGCGTGCTCGGTGCTCAGTACTCAGGGTGATGGCTGCTCAGTGCTCGGGGTGCTCAGTGCTTGGGGTGCTGGGTGCTCAGTACTCTGGGTGCTCAGTGCTTGGGGTGTTGGGTGCTTAGTACTCAGGGTGCTGGGTGCTCAGTGCTCAGGGTGCTGGGTGCTCAGTACTCAGGGGGCTGGGTGCTCAGTACTCAGGGTGCTGGGTGCTCAGTGCTCGGGGTGCTGGGTGCTCAGTACTCGGGGTGCTCAGTGCTCAGTACTCAGGGTGCTGGGTGCTCAGTGCTCAGGGTGCTGGGTGCTCAGCGCTCGGGGTGCTGGCTGCTCGGTTCTCAGGTTGCTGGGTGCTCAGTACTCGGGGTGCTGGGTGCTCAGTACTCAGGGTGCTGGGTGCTCATTGCTGGGGGTGCTGGGTGCTCAGTACTCAGGGTGCTGGGTGCTCATTGCTGGGGGTGCTGGGTGCTCAGTGCTCAGGTTGCTGGGTGCTCAGTACTCGGGGTGCTCGGTGCTCAGTACTCAGGGTGCTGGGTGCTCATTGCTCGGGGTGCTGGGTGCTCAGTGCTCAGGGTGCTGGGTGCCACATGCTCGGGGTGCTGGGTGCTCAGTACTCGGGGTGCTGGGTGCTCAGTGCTCAGGGTGCTGGGTCGCAGTGCTCGGGGTACTGGGTACTCAGTGCTCAGTACACAGGGTGCTGGGTGCTCAGTGCTCGGGGTGCTGTGTGCTCAGTGCTCAGTACTCAGGGTGCTGGGTGCTCAGTGCTCGGGGTGCTGGGTGCTCAGTACTCAGGGAGCTGGGTGCTCAGTACTCAGGGTGCTGGGTGCTCATTGCTGGGGGTGCTGGGTGCTCAGTGCTCAGGTTGCTGGGTGCTCAGTACTCGGGGTGCTCGGTGCTCAGTACTCAGGGTGCTGGGTGCTCATTTCTCGGGGTGCTGGGTGCTCAGTGCTCAGGGTGCTGGGTGCCCCATGCTCGGGGTGCTGGGTGCTCAGTACTCGGGGTGCTGGGTGCTCAGTGCTCAGGGTGCTGGGTCGCAGTGCTCGGGGTACTGGGTACTCAGAGCTCAGTACACAGGGTGCTGGGTGCTCAGTGCTCGGGGTGCTGGCTGCTCAGTACTCAGGTTGCTCGGTGCTTAGTACTCAGGGTGCTGGGTGCTCAGAGCTCGGGGTGCTGGGTGCTCACTACTCAGGGTGCTGGGTGCTCAGTACTCAGGGTGCTCAGTGCTTGGGGTGCTGGGTGCTCAGTGCTCAGGGTGCTCAGTGCTTGGGGTGTTGGGTGCTCAGTGCTCAGTACTCAGGGTGCTCGGTGCTCAGTGCTCAGGGTGCTCAGTGCTCAGTACTCAGGGTGCTCAGTGCTCAGTGCTCTGGGTGCTGGGTGCTCAGTGCTCGGGGTGCTGGGTGCTCAGTACTCAGGGTCCTGGGTGCTCAGTACTCAGGGTGCTCAGTGCTCAGGGTGCTGGGTGCTCAGTGCTCGGGGTGCTGGGTACTCAGTGCTCAGTACACAGGGTGCTGGGTACTCAGTGCTCGGGGTGCTGGGTGCTCAGTGCTCAGTACTCAGGGTGCTGGGTGCTCAGTGCTCGGGGTGCTGGATGCTCAGTACTCAGGGTGCTGGGTGCTCAGTGCTCAGGGTGCTGGGTGCTCAGTGCTCAGGGTGCTGGGTGCTCAGTACTCAGTATGCTGGGTGCTCAGTGCTCAGGGTGCTGGGTGCTCAGTGCTCGGGGTGCTGGGTGCTCAGTACTCAGGGTGCTCGGTGCTCAGTACTCAGGGTGCTGGGTGCTCAGTGCTCATGGTGCTGTGTGCTCAGTACTCAGGGTGCTGGGTGCTCGGTGCTCAGTATGCTGGGTGCTCAGTTCTCAGGGTGCTGGCTGCTCAGTACTCAGGGTGCTCAGTGCTCAGTACTCAGGGTACTGGCTGCTCAGTGCTCGGGGTGCTCAGTGCTTGGGGTGCTGTGTGCTCAGTACTCAGGGTGCTCAGTGCTTGGGGTGTTGGGTGCTTAGTACTCAGGGTGCTGGGTGCTCAGTGCTCAGGGTGCTGGGTGCTCAGTACTCAGGGTGCTGGGTGCTCAGTACTCAGGGTGCTGGGTGCTCAGTGCTCGGGGTGCTGGGTGCTCAGTACTCGGGGTGCTCAGTGCTCAGTACTCAGGGTGCTGGGTGCTCAGTGCTCAGGGTGCTGGGTGCTCAGCGCTCGGGGTGCTGGCTGCTCGGTTCTCAGGTTGCTGGGTGCTCAGTACTCGGGGTGCTGGGTGCTCAGTACTCAGGGTGCTGGGTGCTCATTGCTGGGGGTGCTGGGTGCTCAGTACTCAGGGTGCTGGGTGCTCATTGCTGGGGGTGCTGGGTGCTCAGTGCTCAGGTTGCTGGGTGCTCAGTACTCGGGGTGCTCGGTGCTCAGTACTCAGGGTGCTGGGTGCTCATTGCTCGGGGTGCTGGGTGCTCAGTGCTCAGGGTGCTGGGTGCCACATGCTCGGGGTGCTGGGTGCTCAGTACTCGGGGTGCTGGGTGCTCAGTGCTCAGGGTGCTGGGTCGCAGTGCTCGGGGTACTGGGTACTCAGTGCTCAGTACACAGGGTGCTGGGTGCTCAGTGCTCGGGGTGCTGTGTGCTCAGTGCTCAGTACTCAGGGTGCTGGGTGCTCAGTGCTCGGGGTGCTGGGTGCTCAGTACTCAGGGAGCTGGGTGCTCAGTACTCAGGGTGCTGGGTGCTCATTGCTGGGGGTGCTGGGTGCTCAGTGCTCAGGTTGCTGGGTGCTCAGTACTCGGGGTGCTCGGTGCTCAGTACTCAGGGTGCTGGGTGCTCATTGCTCGGGGTGCTGGGTGCTCAGTGCTCAGGGTGCTGGGTGCCCCATGCTCGGGGTGCTGGGTGCTCAGTACTCGGGGTGCTGGGTGCTCAGTGCTCAGGGTGCTGGGTCGCAGTGCTCGGGGTACTGGGTACTCAGAGCTCAGTACACAGGGTGCTGGGTGCTCAGTGCTCGGGGTGCTGGCTGCTCAGTACTCAGGTTGCTCGGTGCTTAGTACTCAGGGTGCTGGGTGCTCAGAGCTCGGGGTGCTGGGTGCTCACTACTCAGGGTGCTGGGTGCTCAGTACTCAGGGTGCTCAGTGCTTGGGGTGCTGGGTGCTCAGTGCTCAGGGTGCTCAGTGCTTGGGGTGTTGGGTGCTCAGTGCTCAGTACTCAGGGTGCTCGGTGCTCAGTGCTCAGGGTGCTCAGTGCTCAGTACTCAGGGTGCTCAGTGCTCAGTGCTCTGGGTGCTGGGTGCTCAGTGCTCGGGGTGCTGGGTGCTCAGTACTCAGGGTCCTGGGTGCTCAGTACTCAGGGTGCTCAGTGCTCAGGGTGCTGGGTGCTCAGTGCTCGGGGTGCTGGGTACTCAGTGCTCAGTACACAGGGTGCTGGGTGCTCAGTGCTCGGGGTGCTGGGTGCTCAGTGCTCAGTACTCAGGGTGCTGGGTGCTCAGTGCTCGGGGTGCTGGATGCTCAGTACTCAGGGTGCTGGGTGCTCAGTGCTCAGGGTGCTGGGTGCTCAGTGCTCAGGGTGCTGGGTGCTCAGTACTCAGTATGCTGGGTGCTCAGTGCTCAGGGTGCTGGGTGCTCAGTGCTCGGGGTGCTGGGTGCTCAGTACTCAGGGTGCTCGGTGCTCAGTACTCAGGGTGCTGGGTGCTCAGTGCTCATGGTGCTGTGTGCTCAGTACTCAGGGTGCTGGGTGCTCGGTGCTCAGTATGCTGGGTGCTCAGTTCTCAGGGTGCTGGCTGCTCAGTACTCAGGGTGCTCGGTGCTCAGTACTCAGGGTACTGGCTGCTCAGTGCTCGGGGTGCTCAGTGCTTGGGGTGCTGTGTGCTCAGTACTCAGGGTGCTCAGTGCTTGGGGTGTTGGGTGCTTAGTACTCAGGGTGCTGGGTGCTCAGTGCTCAGGGTGCTGGGTGCTCAGTACTCAGGGTGCTGGGTGCTCAGTACTCAGGGTGCTGGCTGCTCAGTGCTCGGGTTGCTCAGTGCTTGGGGTGCTGGGTGCTCAGTGCTCAGTACTCAGGGTGCTGGGTGCTCAGTGCTCAGGGTGCTGGGTGCTCAGCGCTCGGGGTGCTGGCTGCTCGGTACTCAGGTTGCTGGGTGCTCAGTACTCGGGGTGCTGGGTGCTCAGTACTCAGGGTGCTGGGTGCTCATTGCTGGGGGTGCTGGGTGCTCAGTACTCAGGGTGCTGGGTGCTCATTGCTGGGGGTGCTGGCTGCTCGGTTCTCAGGTTGCTGCGTGCTCAGTACTCGGGGTGCTGGGTGCTCAGTACTCAGGGTGCTGGGTGCTCATTGCTGGGGGTGCTGGGTGCTCAGTGCTCAGGTTGCTGGGTGCTCAGTACTCGGGGTGCTCGGTGCTCAGTACTCAGGGTGCTGGGTGCTCATTGCTCGGGGTGCTGGGTGCTCAGTGCTCAGGGTGCTGGGTGCCCCATGCTCGGGGTACTGGGTGCTCAGTACTCGGGGTGCTGGGTGCTCAGTGCTCAGGGTGCTGGGTCGCAGTGCTCGGGGTACTGGGTACTCAGTGCTCAGTACACAGGGTGCTGGGTGCTCAGTGCTCGGGGTGCTGTGTGCTCAGTGCTCAGTACTCAGGGTGCTGGGTGCTCAGTGCTCTGGGTGCTGGGTGCTCAGTACTCAGGGAGCTGGGTGCTCAGTACTCAGGGTGCTGGGTGCTCATTACTCAGGGTGCTGGGTGCTCAGTACTCAGGGTGCTCAGTGCTTGGGGTGCTGGGTGCTCAGTGCTCAGGGTGCTCAGTGCTTGGGGTGTTGGGTGCTCAGTGCTCAGTACTCAGGGTGCTCGGTGCTCAGTGCTCAGGGTGCTCAGTGCTCAGTACTCAGGGTGCTCAGTGCTCAGTGCTCTGGGTGCTGGGTGCTCAGTGCTCGGGGTACTGGGTGTTCAGTGCTCAGGGTGCTGGTTGCTCAGTACTCAGGGTGCTCAGTGCTCAGGGTGCTGGGTGCTCAGTGCTCGGGGTGCTGGGTACTCAGTGCTCAGTACACAGGGTGCTGGGTGCTCTGTGCTCGGGGTGCTGGGTGCTCAGTGCTCAGTACTCAGGGTGCTGGGTGCTCAGTGCTCGGGGTGCTGGATGCTCAGTACTCAGGGTGCTGGGTGCTCAGTGCTCGGGGTGCTGGGTGCTCAGTACTCAGGGTGCTGGGTGCTCAGTACGCAGTATGCTGGGTGCTCAGTGCTCAGGGTGCTGGGTGCTCAGTGCTCGGGGTGCTGGGTGCTCAGTACTCAGGGTGCTCGGTGCTCAGTACTCAGGGTGCTGGGTGCTCAGTGCTCAGGGTGCTGTGTGCTCAGTACTCAGGGTGCTGGGTGCTCGGTGCTCAGTATGCTGGGTGCTCAGTACTCAGGGTGCTGGCTGCTCAGTACTCAGGGTGCTCGGTGCTCAGTACTCAGGGTGCTGGCTGCTCAGTGCTCGGGGTGCTCAGTGCTTGGTGTGCAGGGTGCTCAGTACTCTGGGTGCTCAGTGCTTGGGGTGTTGGGTCCTTAGTACTCAGGGTGCTGGGTGCTCAGTGCTCAGGGTGCTGGGTGCTCAGTACTCAGGGGGGTGGGTGCTCAGTACTCAGGGTGCTGGGTGCTCAGTGCTCGGGGTGCTGGGTGCTCAGTACTCGGGGTGCTCAGTGCTCAGTACTCAGGGTGCTGGGTGCTCAGTGCTCAGGGTGCTGGGTGCTCAGCGCTCGGGGTGCTGGCTGCTCGGTTCTCAGGTTGCTGGGTGCTCAGTCCTCGGGGTGCTGGGTGCTCAGTACTCAGGGTGCTGGGTGCTCATTGCTGGGGGTGCTGGGTGCTCAGTGCTCAGGTTGCTGGGTGCTCAGTACTCGGGGTGCTCGGTGCTCAGTCCTCAGGGTGCTGGGTGCTCATTGCTCGGGGTGCTGGGTGCTCAGTGCTCAGGGTGCTGGGTGCCCCAAGCTCGGTGTGCTGGGTGCTCAGTACTTGGGGTGCTGGGTGCTCAGTGCTCAGGGTGCTGGGTCGCAGTGCTCGGGGTACTGGGTACTCAGTGCTCAGTACACAGGGTGCTGAGTGCTCAGTGCTCGGGGTGCTGTGTGCTCAGTGCTCAGTACTCAGGGTGCTGGGTGCTCAGTGCTCGGGGTGCTGGGTGCTCAGTACTCAGGGAGCTGGGTGCTCAGTACTCAGGGTGCTGGGTGCTCATTACTCAGGGTGCTGGGTGCTCAGTACTCAGGGTGCTCAGTGCTTGGGGTGCTGGGTGCTCAGTGCTCAGGGTGCTCAGTGCTTGGGGTGTTGGGTGCTCAGTGCTCAGTACTCAGGGTGCTCGGTGCTCAGTGCTCTGGGTGCTGGGTGCTCAGTTCTCGGGGTGCTGGGTGCTCAGTGCTCAGGGTGCTGGGTGCTCAGTACTCAGGGTGCTCAGTGCTCAGGGTGCTGGGTGCTCAGTGCTCGGGGTGCTGGGTACTCAGTGCTCAGTACACAGGGTGCAGTGTGCTCAGTGCTCGGGGTGCTGGGTGCTCAGTGCTCAGTACTCAGGGTGCTGGGTGCACAGTGCTCGGGGTGCTGGGTACTCAGTGCTCAGTACACAGGGTGCTGTGTGCTCAGTGCTCGGGGTGCTGGGTGCTCAGTGCTCAGTACTCAGGGTGCTGGGTGCTCAGTGCTCAGGGTGCTGGGTGCTCAGTACTCAGGGTGCTGGGTGCTCAGTACGCAGTATGCTGGGTGCTCAGTGCTCAGGGTGCTGGGTGCTCAGTGCTCGGGGTGCTGGGTGCTCAGTACTCAGGGTGCTCGGTGCTCAGTACTCAGGGTGCTGGGTGCTCAGTGCTCAGGGTGCTGTGTGCTCAGTACTCAGGGTGCTGGGTGCTCGGTGCTCAGTATGCTGGGTGCTCAGTACTCAGGTGTGCTGGCTGCTCAGTACTCAGGGTGATCGGTGCTCAGTACTCAGGGTGCTGGCTGCTCAGTGCTCGGGGTGCTCAGTGCTTGGGGTGCTGGGTGCTCAGTACTCAGGGTGCTCAGTGCTTGGGGTGTTGGGTGCTTAGTACTCAGGGTGCTGGGTGCTCAGTGCTCAGGGTGCTGGGTGCTCAGTACTCAGGGTGCTGGGTGCTCAGTACTCAGGGTGCTGGGTGCTCAGTGCTCGGGGTGCTGGGTGCTCAGTACTCGGTGTGCTCAGTGCTCAGTACTCAGGGTGCTGGGTGCTCAGTGCTCAGGGTGCTGGGTGCGCAGCGCTCGGGGTGCTGGCTGCTCGGTTCTCAGGTTGCTGGGTTCTCAGTACTCGGGGTGCTGGGTGCTCAGTACTCAGGGTGCTGGGTGCTCATTGCTGGGGGTGCTGGGTGCTCAGTACTCAGGATGCTGGGTGCTCATTGCTGGGGGTGCTGGCTGCTCGGTTCTCAGGTTCCTGGGTGCTCAGTACTCGGGGTGCTGGGTGCTCAGTACTCAGGGTGCTGGGTGCTCATTGCTGGGGGTGCTGGGTGCTCAGTGCTCAGGTTGCTGGGTGCTCAGTATTCGGGGTGCTGGGTGCTCAGTGCTCAGGGTGCTGGGTCGCAGTGCTCGGGGTACTGGGTACTCAGTGCTCAGTACACAGGGTGCTGGGTGCTCAGTGCTGGGGGTGCTGTGTGCTCAGTGCTCAGTACTCAGGGTGCTGGGTGCTCAGTGCTCTGGGTGCTAGGTGCTCAGTACTCAGGGTACTTGGTGCTCAGTACTCAGGGTGCTGGGTGATCAGTGCTCAGGGTGCTGGGTGCTCAGTACTCAGGGTGCTCGGTGCTCAGTACTCAGGGTGCTGGGTGCTCAGTGATCAGGGTGCTGGGTCCTCAGTTCTCTGGGTGCTGTGTGCTTAGTGCTCGGGGAGCTGGGTGCTCAGTACTCAGGATGCTGGGTGCTCAGTACTCGGGGTGCTGGGTGCTCAGTACTCAGGGAGCTGGGTGCTCAGTACTCAGGGTGCTGGGTGCTCAGGACTCAGGTGCTGGGTGCTCAGTGCTCAGGGTGCTGGGTGCTCAGTGCTCGGGGTGCTGGGTGCTCAGTGCTCAGTACTCAGGGTGCTGGGTGCTCAGTGCTCGGGGTGCTGGGTGCTCAGTGCTCAGTACTCAGGGTGCTGGGTGCTCAGTGCTCAGGGTGCTGGGTGCTCAGTGCTCAGGGTGCTGGGTGCTCAGTGCTCAGGGTGCTGGGTACTCAGTGCTCGGGGTGCTGGGTGCTCAGTACTCAGGGTGCTGGGTGCTCAGTACTCAGGGTGCTTGGTGCTCAGTGCTCGGGGTGCTGGGTGCTCAGTGCTCAGTGTGCTCGGTGCTCAGTACTCAGAGTGCTGGGTGCTCAGTGCTCGGGGTTTTCTGTACTCAGGGTGCTGTGTGTTCAGTGCTCAGGGTGCTGGGTGCTCAGTACTCAGGGTGCTCGGTGCTCGGGGTTCTGGGTGCTCAGTGCTCGGGGTGCTCAGTGCTCAGTACTCAGGGTGCTCGGTGCTTAGTACTCAGGGTGCTGGGTGCTCAGTACTCCGGGTGCTGGTTGCTCAGTGCTCAGGGTGCTCGGTGCTCAGTGCTCAAGGTGCTGGGTGCTCAGTACTCAGGGTGATCATTGCTCAGGGTGCTGGGTGCTCAGTACTCAGGGTGCTGGGTGCTCAGTATTCAGGGTACTCAGTGCTCAGTACTCAGGGTGCTCAGTGCTCAGTAAAAAGGTTGCTCAGTGCCCAGGGTGCTAGGTGCTCAGTACTCAGGGTGCTGGGTGCTCAGTGCTCAGGGTGCTGGGTGCTCAGTGCTCAGGGTGCTGGGTGCTCAGTGCTCAGGGTGCTGGGTGCTCAGTACACAGGATGCTCTGTGCTCGGGGTGCTGGGTGCTCAGTGCTCGTTGTGCTCGGTGCTCAGTACTCGGGGTGCTCAGTGCTCAGTACTCAGGGTGCTGGGTGCTCAGTGCTCAGGGTGCTTGGTGCTCAGTACTCAGGGTGCTGGGTGCTCGGTGCTCAGTACGCTGGGTGCTCAGTACTCAGGGTGCTGGGTGCTCAGTACTCAGGGTGCTGGGTGATCAGTACTCAGGGTGCTCGGTGCTCAGTACTCAGGGTGCTGGGTGCTCAGTGCTCGGGGTGCTGGGTGCTCAGTACTCAGGGTGCTGGGTGCTCAGTGCTCGGGGTGCTCGGTGCTCAGTACGCTGGGTGCTCAGTACTCAGGGTGATGGGTGCTCAGTACTCAGGGTGCTGGGTGCTCAGTACTCAGGGTCCTGGGTGCTTAGTACTCATGGTGCTGGGTGCTCAGTGCTCAGGGTGCTCGGTGCTCAGTGCTCAGGGTTCTGGGTGCTCAGTAATCAGGGTGCTCGGTGCTCAGTACTCAGGGTGCTCAGTGCTCAGTACTCAGGGTGCTCAGGCTCAGTGCTCAGGGTGCAGGGTGCTCAGTGCTCGGGGTGCTGGGTGCTCAGTGTTCGGGGTGCTGGGTGTCTCAGTGCTCAGGGTGCTGGGTGCTCAGTGCTCAGAGTGCTGGGTGCTCAGTACTCAGGGTGCTCGGTGCTCAGTACTCAGGGTGCTGGGTGCTCAGTGCTCAGGGTGCTCAGTGCTCAGTACTCAGCGTGCTGGGTGCTCAGTGCTCAGGGTGCTCGGTGCTCAGTACTCAGGGTGCTCAGTGCTCAGTACTCAGCGTGCTGGGTGCTCAGTGCTCAGGGTGCTGGTTGCTCAGTACTCAGGGTGCAGGGTGCTCAGTGCTCAGGGTGCTCAGAGCTCAGTACTCAGGGTGCTCGGTGCTCAGTGCTCAGGGTGCTCAGTGCTCAGTACTCAGGGTGCTCAGTGCTCAGTGCTCTGGGTGCTGGGTGCTCAGTGCTGGGGGTGCTGGGTGCTCAGTGCTCAGGGTGCTGGTTGCTCAGTACTCAGGGTGCTCAGTGCTCAGGGTGCTGGGTGCTCAGTCCTCGGGGTGCTGGGTACTCAGTGCTCAGTACACAGGGTGCTTGGTGCTCAGTGCTCGGGTTTCTGGGTGCTCAGTGCTCAGTACTCAGGGTGCTGGGTGCTCAGTGCTCGGGGTGCTGGATGCTCAGTACTCAGGGTGCTGGGTGCTCAGTGCTCAGGGTGCTGGGTGCTCATTACTCAGGGTGCTGGGTGCTCAGTGCTCGGGGTGCTGGGTGCTCAGCGCTCAGGGTGCTGGGTGCTCAGTAATCGGGGTGCTCAGTGCTCAGTACTCAGGGTGCTGGGTGCTCAGTGCTCAGCGTGCTGGGTGCTCAGTACTCAGTGCTCAGGATGCTGGGTGCTCAGTGCTCAGGGTTCTGGGTGCTCAGTGCTCAGGGTGCTCAGTGCTCAGTGCTCAGTGCTCAGGGTGCTGGGTGCTCAGTGCTCGGGGTGCTGGGTGCTCAGTGCTCGGGGTGCTGGCTGCTCAGTGCTCGGGGTGCTCGGTGCTCAGTGCTCGGGGTGCTGGGTGCTCAGTACTCGGGGTGCTCAGTGCTCAGTACTCAGTGTGCAGGGTGCTCAGTGCTCAGGGTGCTGGGTGCTCAGCGCTCGGGGTGCTGGCTGCTCCGTTCTCAGGTTGCTGGGTGCTCAGTACTCGGGGTGCTGGGTGCTCAATACTCAGGGTGCTGGGTGCTCATTGCTCGGGGTGCTGGGTGCTCAGTGCTCGGGGTGCTGGGTGCTCAGTGCTCGGGGTGCTGGGTGCTCAGTACTCGGGGTGCTGGGTGCTCAGTGCTCAGGGTGCTGGATCTCAGTGCTCAGGGTACTGGATACTCAGTGCTCAGTACACAGGGTGCTGGGTGCTCAGTGCTCGGGGTGCTGGGTGCTTAGTGCTCGGGGTGCTGTGTGCTCAGTACTCAGGGAGCTGGGTGCTCAGTACTCAGGGTGCTGGGTGCTCAGTACTCGGGTGCTGGGTGCTCAGTGCTCAGGGTGCTGGGTGCTCAGTGCTCGGGGTGCTGGGTGCTCAGTGCTCAGTACTCAGGGTGCTGGGTGCTCAGTGCTCGGGGTGCTGGGTGCTCAGTGCTCAGTACTCAGGGTGCTGGGTGCTCAGTGCTCAGGGTGCTGGGTGCTCAGTGCTCAGGGTGCTGGGTGCTCAGTGCTCAGGGTGCTGGGTACTCAGTGCTCGGGGTGCTGGGTGCTCAGTACTCAGGGTGCTGGGTGCTCAGTACTCAGGGTGCTGGGTTCTCAGTGCTCGGGGTGCTGGGTGCTCAGTGCTCAGTGTGCTCGGTGCTCAGTACTCAGGGTGCTGGGTGCTCAGTGCTCAGGGTGCTCAGTACTCAGGGTGCTGTGTGTTCAGTGCTCACGGTGCTGGGTGCTCAGTACTCAGGGTGCTCGGTGCTTTGTACTCAGGGTGCTGGGTGCTCAGTACTCCGGGTGCTGGGTGCTCAGTGCTCGGGGTGCTCGGTGCTCAGTGCTCAAGGTGCTGGGTGCTCAGTACTCAGGGTGATCATTGCTCAGGGTGCTGGGTGCTCAGTACTCAGGGTGCTGGGTGCTCAGTACTCAAGGTGCTCAGTGCTCAATACTCAGGGTGCTCAGTGCTCAGTACTAATGGTGCTCAGTGCTCAGGGTGCTGGGTGCTCAGGGCTCGGGGTGCTCGGTGCTCGGTACTCAGGGTGCTGGGTGCTCAGTGCTCAGGGTGCTGGGTGCTCAGTGCTCAGGGTGCTGGGTGCTCAGTGCTCAGGGTGCTGGGTGCTCAGTACTCAGGGTGCTCGGTGCTCGGGGTGCAGGGTGCTCAGTGCTCGGGGTGCTGGGTGCTCAGTGCTCGGGGTGCTGGGTGCTCAGTGCTCAGAGTGCTGGGTGCTCAGTACTCTGGGTGCTCGGTGCTCAGTACTCAGGTTGCTGCGTGCTCAGTACTCGGGGTGCTGGGTGCTCAGTACTCAGGGTGCTGGGTGCTCATTGCTGGGGGTGCTGGGTGCTCAGTGCTCAGGTTGCTGGGTGCTCAGTACTCGGGGTGCTCGGTGCTCAGTACTCAGGGTGCTGGGTGCTCATTGCTCGGGGTGCTGGGTGCTCAGTGCTCAGGGTGCTGGGTGCCCCATGCTCGGGGTACTGGGTGCTCAGTACTCGGGGTGCTGGGTGCTCAGTGCTCAGGGTGCTGGGTCGCAGTGCTCGGGGTACTGGGTACTCAGTGCTCAGTACACAGGGTGCTGGGTGCTCAGTGCTCGGGGTGCTGTGTGCTCAGTGCTCAGTACTCAGGGTGCTGGGTGCTCAGTGCTCGGGGTGCTGGGTGCTCAGTACTCAGGGAGCTGGGTGCTCAGTACTCAGGGTGCTGGGTGCTCATTACTCAGGGTGCTGGGTGCTCAGTACTCAGGGTGCTCAGTGCTTGGGGTGCTGGGTGCTCAGTGCTCAGGGTGCTCAGTGCTTGGGGTGTTGGGTGCTCAGTGCTCAGTACTCAGGGTGCTCGGTGCTCAGTGCTCAGGGTGCTCAGTGCTCAGTACTCAGGGTGCTCAGTGCTCAGTGCTCTGGGTGCTGGGTGCTCAGTTCTCGGGGTGCTGGGTGTTCAGTGCTCAGGGTGCTGGGTGCTCAGTACTCAGGGTGCTCAGTGCTCAGGGTGCTGGGTGCTCAGTGCTCGGGGTGCTGGGTACTCAGTGCTCAGTACACAGGATGCTGGGTGCTCTGTGCTCGGGGTGCTGGGTGCTCAGTGCTCAGTACTCAGGGTGCTGGGTGCTCAGTGCTCGGGGTGCTGGATGCTCAGTACTCAGGGTGCTGGGTGCTCAGTGCTCGGGGTGCTGGGTGCTCAGTACTCAGGGTGCTGGGTGCTCAGTACGCAGTATGCTGGGTGCTCAGTTCTCAGGGTGCTGGGTGCTCAGTGCTCGGGGTGCTGGGTGCTCAGTACTCAGGGTGCTCGGTGCTCAGTACTCAGGGTGCTGGGTGCTCAGTGCTCAGGGTGCTGTGTGCTCAGTACTCAGGGTGCTGGGTGCTCGGTGCTCAGTATGCTGGGTGCTCAGTACTCAGGGTGCTGGCTGCTCAGTACTCAGGGTGCTCGGTGCTCAGTACTCAGGGTGCTGGCTGCTCAGTGCTCGGGGTGCTCAGTGCTTGGTGTGCAGGGTGCTCAGTACTCTGGGTGCTCAGTGCTTGGGGTGTTGGGTGCTTAGTACTCAGGGTGCTGGGTGCTCAGTGCTCAGGGTGCTGGGTGCTCAGTACTCAGGGGGGTGGGTGCTCAGTACTCAGGGTGCTGGGTGCTCAGTGCTCGGGGTGCTGGGTGCTCAGTACTCGGGGTGCTCAGTGCTCAGTACTCAGGGTGCTGGGTGCTCAGTGCTCAGGGTGCTGGGTGCTCAGCGCTCGGGGTGCTGGCTGCTCGGTTCTCAGGTTGCTGGGTGCTCAGTACTCGGGGTGCTGGGTGCTCAGTACTCAGGGTGCTGGGTGCTCAATGCTGGGGGTGCTGGGTGCTCAGTGCTCAGGTTGCTGGGTGCTCAGTACTCGGGGTGCTCGGTGCTCAGTCCTCAGGGTGCTGGGTGCTCATTGCTCGGGGTGCTGGGTGCTCAGTGCTCAGGGTGCTGGGTGCCCCAAGCTCGGGGTGCTGGGTGCTCAGTACTCGGGGTGCTGGGTGCTCAGTGCTCAGGGTGCTGGGTCGCAGTGCTCGGGGTACTGGGTACTCAGTGCTCAGTACACAGGGTGCTGAGTGCTCAGTGCTCAGGGTGCTGTGTGCTCAGTGCTCAGTACTCAGGGTGCTGGGTGCTCAGTGCTCGGGGTGCTGGGTGCTCAGTACTCAGGGAGCTGGGTGCTCAGTACTCAGGGTGCTGGGTGCTCAGTACTCGGGTGCTGGGTGCTCAGTGCTCAGGGTGCTGGTTGCTCAGTGCTCGGGGTGCTGGGTGCTCAGTACTCAGGGTGCTGGGTGCTCAGTACTCGGGTGCTCGGTGCTCAGTACTCAGGTTGCTGCGTGCTCAGTACTCGGGGTGCTGGGTGCTCAGTACTCAGGGTGCTGGGTGCTCATTGCTGGGGGTGCTGGGTGCTCAGTGCTCAGGTTGCTGGGTGCTCAGTACTCGGGGTGCTCGGTGCTCAGTACTCAGGGTGCTGGGTGCTCATTGCTCGGGGTGCTGGGTGCTCAGTGCTCAGGGTGCTGGGTGCCCCATGCTCGGGGTACTGGGTGCTCAGTACTCGGGGTGCTGGGTGCTCAGTGCTCAGGGTGCTGGGTCGCAGTGCTCGGGGTACTGGGTACTCAGTGCTCAGTACACAGGGTGCTGGGTGCTCAGTGCTCGGGGTGCTGTGTGCTCAGTGCTCAGTACTCAGGGTGCTGGGTGCTCAGTGCTCGGGGTGCTGGGTGCTCAGTACTCAGGGAGCTGGGTGCTCAGTACTCAGGGTGCTGGGTGCTCATTACTCAGGGTGCTGGGTGCTCAGTACTCAGGGTGCTCAGTGCTTGGGGTGCTGGGTGCTCAGTGCTCAGGGTGCTCAGTGCTTGGGGTGTTGGGTGCTCAGTGCTCAGTACTCAGGGTGCTCGGTGCTCAGTGCTCAGGGTGCTCAGTGCTCAGTACTCAGGGTGCTCAGTGCTCAGTGCTCTGGGTGCTGGGTGCTCAGTGCTCGGGGTGCTGGGTGTTCAGTGCTCAGGGTGCTGGGTGCTCAGTACTCAGGGTGCTCAGTGCTCAGGGTGCTGGGTGCTCAGTGCTCGGGGTGCTGGGTACTCAGTGCTCAGTACACAGGGTGCTGGGTGCTCTGTGCTCGGGGTGCTGGGTGCTCAGTGCTCAGTACTCAGGGTGCTGGGTGCTCAGTGCTCGGGGTGCTGGATGCTCAGTACTCAGGGTGCTGGGTGCTCAGTGCTCGGGGTGCTGGGTGCTCAGTACTCAGGGTGCTGGGTGCTCAGTACGCAGTATGCTGGGTGCTCAGTTCTCAGGGTGCTGGGTGCTCAGTGCTCGGGGTGCTGGGTGCTCAGTACTCAGGGTGCTCGGTGCTCAGTACTCAGGGTGCTGGGTGCTCAGTGCTCAGGGTGCTGTGTGCTCAGTACTCAGGGTGCTGGGTGCTCGATGCTCAGTATGCTGGGTGCTCAGTACTCAGGGTGCTGGCTGCTCAGTACTCAGGGTGCTCGGTGCTCAGTACTCAGGGTGCTGGCTGCTCAGTGCTCGGGGAGCTCAGTGCTTGGTGTGCAGGGTGCTCAGTACTCTGGGTGCTCAGTGCTTGGGGTGTTGGGTGCTTAGTACTCAGGGTGCTGGGTGCTCAGTGCTCAGGGTGCTGGGTGCTCAGTACTCAGGGGGGTGGGTGCTCAGTACTCAGGGTGCTGGGTGCTCAGTGCTCGGGGTGCTGGGTGCTCAGTACTCGGGGTGCTCAGTGCTCAGTACTCAGGGTGCTGGGTGCTCAGTGCTCAGGGTGCTGGGTGCTCAGCGCTCGGGGTGCTGGCTGCTCGGTTCTCAGGTTGCTGGGTGCTCAGTACTCGGGGTGCTGGGTGCTCAGTACTCAGGGTGCTGGGTGCTCATTGCTGGGGGTGCTGGGTGCTCAGTGCTCAGGTTGCTGGGTGCTCAGTACTCGGGGTGCTCGGTGCTCAGTCCTCAGGGTGCTGGGTGCTCATTGCTCGGGGTGCTGGGTGCTCAGTGCTCAGGGTGCTGGGTGCCCCAAGCTCGGGGTGCTGGGTGCTCAGTACTCGGGGTGCTGGGTGCTCAGTGCTCAGGGTGCTGGGTCGCAGTGCTCGGGGTACTGGGTACTCAGTGCTCAGTACACAGGGTGCTGAGTGCTCAGTGCTCGGGTTGCTGTGTGCTCAGTGCTCAGTACTCAGGGTGCTGGGTGCTCAGTGCTCGGGGTGCTGGGTGCTCAGTACTCAGGGAGCTGGGTGCTCAGTACTCAGGGTGCTGGGTGCTCATTACTCAGGGTGCTGGGTGCTCAGTACTCAGGGTGCTCAGTGCTTGGGGTGCTGGGTGCTCAGTGCTCAGGGTGCTCAGTGCTTGGGGTGTTGATTGCTCAGTGCTCAGTACTCAGGGTGCTCGGTGCTCAGTGCTCTGGGTGCTGGGTGCTCAGTTCTCGGGGTGCTGGGTGCTCAGTGCTCAGGGTGCTGGGTGCTCAGTACTCAGGGTGCTCAGTGCTCAGGGTGCTGGTTGCTCAGTGTTCGGGGTGCTGGGTACTCAGTGCTCAGTACACAGGGTGCTGGGTGCTCAGTGCTCGGGGTGCTGGGTGCTCAGTGCTCAGTACTCAGGGTGCTGGGTGCACAGTGCTCGGGGTGCTGGATACTCAGTACTCCTGGTGCTGGGTGCTCAGTGCTCAGGGTGCTGGGTGCTCAGTACTCAGGGTGCTGGGTGCTCAGTACGCAGTATGCTGGGTGCTCAGTGCTCAGGGTGCTGGGTGCTCAGTGCTCGGGGTCCTGGGTGCTCAGTACTCAGGGTGCTCGGTGCTCAGTACTCAGGGTGCTGGGTGCTCAGTGCTCAGGGTGCTGTGTGCTCAGTACTCAGGGTGCTGGGTGCTCGGTGCTCAGTATGCTGGGTGCTCAGTACTCAGGGTGCTGGCTGCTCAGTACTCAGGGTGATCGGTGCTCAGTAATCAGGGTGCTGGCTGCTCAGTGCTCGGGGTGCTCAGTGCTTGGGGTGCTGAGTGCTCAGTACTCAGGGTGCTCAGTGCTTGGGGTGTTGGGTGCTTAGTACTCAGGGTACTGGGTGCTCAGTGCTCAGGGTGCTGGGTGCTCAGTACTCAGGGTGCTGGGTGCTCAGTACTCAGGGTGCTGGGTGCTCAGTGCTCGGGGTGCTGGGTGCTCAGTACTCGGGGTGCTCAGTGCTCAGTACTCAGGGTGCTGGGTGCTCAGTGCTCAGGGTGCTGGGTGCTCAGCGCTCGGGGTGCTGGCTGCTCGGTTCTCAGGTTGCTGGGTTCTCAGTACTCGGGGTGCTGGGTGCTCAGTACTCAGGGTGCTGGGTGCTCATTGCTGGGGGTGCTGGGTGCTCAGTACTCAGGATGCTGGGTGCTCATTGCTGGGGGTGCTGGCTGCTCGGTTCTCAGGTTCCTGGGTGCTCAGTACTCGGGGTGCTGGGTGCTCAGTACTCAGGGTGCTGGGTGCTCATTGCTGGGGGTGCTGGGTGCTCAGTGCTCAGGTTGCTGGGTGCTCAGTATTCGGGGTGCTGGGTGCTCAGTGCTCAGGGTGCTGGGTCGCAGTGCTCGGGGTACTGGGTACTCAGTGCTCAGTACACAGGGTGCTGGGTGCTCAGTGCTGGGGGTGCTGTGTGCTCAGTGCTCAGTACTCAGGGTGCTGGGTGCTCAGTGCTCGGGGTGCTGGGTGCTCAGTACTCAGGGTACTTGGTGCTCAGTACTCAGGGTGCTGGGTGATCAGTGCTCAGGGTGCTGGGTGCTCAGTACTCAGGGTGCTCGGTGCTCAGTACTCAGGGTGCTGGGTGCTCAGTGATCAGGGTGCTGGGTCCTCAGTGCTCTGGGTGCTGTGTGCTTAGTGCTCGGGGAGCTGGGTGCTCAGTACTCAGGATGCTGGGTGCTCAGTACTCGGGGTGCTGGGTGCTCAGTACTCAGGGAGCTGGGTGCTCAGTACTCAGGGTGCTGGGTGCTCAGGACTCAGGTGCTGGGTGCTCAGTGCTCAGGGTGCTGGGTGCTCAGTGCTCGGGGTGCTGGGTGCTCAGTGCTCAGTACTCAGGGTGCTGGGTGCTCAGTGCTCGGGGTGCTGGGTGCTCAGTGCTCAGTACTCAGGGTGCTGGGTGCTCAGTGCTCAGGGTGCTGGGTGCTCAGTGCTCAGGGTGCTGGGTGCTCAGTGCTCAGGGTGCTGGGTACTCAGTGCTCGGGGTGCTGGGTGCTCAGTACTCAGGGTGCTGGGTGCTCAGTACTCAGGGTGCTGGGTGCTCAGTGCTCGGGGTGCTGGGTGCTCAGTGCTCAGTGTGCTCGGTGCTCAGTACTCAGAGTGCTGGGTGCTCAGTGCTCGGGGTTTTCTGTACTCAGGGTGCTGTGTGTTCAGTGCTCAGGGTGCTGGGTGCTCAGTACTCAGGGTGCTCGGTGCTCGGGGTTCTGGGTGCTCAGTGCTCGGGGTGCTCAGTGCTCAGTACTCAGGGTGCTCGGTGCTTAGTACTCAGGGTGCTGGGTGCTCAGTACTCCGGGTGCTGGTTGCTCAGTGCTCAGGGTGCTCGGTGCTCAGTGCTCAAGGTGCTGGGTGCTCAGTACTCAGGGTGATCATTGCTCAGGGTGCTGGGTGCTCAGTACTCAGGGTGCTGGGTGCTCAGTATTCAGGGTACTCAGTGCTCAGTACTCAGGGTGCTCAGTGCTCAGTAAAAAGGTTGCTCAGTGCCCAGGGTGCTGGGTGCTCAGTACTCAGGGTGCTGGGTGCTCAGTGCTCAGGGTGCTGGGTGCACAGTGCTCAGGGTGCTGGGTGCTCAGTGCTCAGGGTGCTGGGTGCTCAGTACTCGGGGTGCTCAGTGCTCAGTACTCAGGGTGCTGGGTGCTCAGTGCCCAGGGTGCTGGGTGCTCATTGCTGGGGGTGCTGGGTGCTCAGTACTCAGGGTGCTGGCTGCTCAGTACTCAGGGTGATCGGTGCTCAGTAATCAGGGTGCTGGCTGCTCAGTGCTCGGGGTGCTCAGTGCTTGGGGTGCTGAGTGCTCAGTACTCAGGGTGCTCAGTGCTTGGGGTGTTGGGTGCTTAGTACTCAGGGTACTGGGTGCTCAGTGCTCAGGGTGCTGGGTGCTCAGTACTCAGGGTGCTGGGTGCTCAGTACTCAGGGTGCTGGGTGCTCAGTGCTCGGGGTGCTGGGTGCTCAGTACTCGGGGTGCTCAGTGCTCAGTACTCAGGGTGCTGGGTGCTCAGTGCTCAGGGTGCTGGGTGCTCAGCGCTCGGGGTGCTGGCTGCTCGGTTCTCAGGTTGCTGGGTTCTCAGTACTCGGGGTGCTGGGTGCTCAGTACTCAGGGTGCTGGGTGCTCATTGCTGGGGGTGCTGGGTGCTCAGTACTCAGGATGCTGGGTGCTCATTGCTGGGGGTGCTGGCTGCTCGGTTCTCAGGTTCCTGGGTGCTCAGTACTCGGGGTGCTGGGTGCTCAGTACTCAGGGTGCTGGGTGCTCATTGCTGGGGGTGCTGGGTGCTCAGTGCTCAGGTTGCTGGGTGCTCAGTATTCGGGGTGCTGGGTGCTCAGTGCTCAGGGTGCTGGGTCGCAGTGCTCGGGGTACTGGGTACTCAGTGCTCAGTACACAGGGTGCTGGGTGCTCAGTGCTGGGGGTGCTGTGTGCTCAGTGCTCAGTACTCAGGGTGCTGGGTGCTCAGTGCTCGGGGTGCTGGGTGCTCAGTACTCAGGGTACTTGGTGCTCAGTACTCAGGGTGCTGGGTGATCAGTGCTCAGGGTGCTGGGTGCTCAGTACTCAGGGTGCTCGGTGCTCAGTACTCAGGGTGCTGGGTGCTCAGTGATCAGGGTGCTGGGTCCTCAGTGCTCTGGGTGCTGTGTGCTTAGTGCTCGGGGAGCTGGGTGCTCAGTACTCAGGATGCTGGGTGCTCAGTACTCGGGGTGCTGGGTGCTCAGTACTCAGGGAGCTGGGTGCTCAGTACTCAGGGTGCTGGGTGCTCAGGACTCAGGTGCTGGGTGCTCAGTGCTCAGGGTGCTGGGTGCTCAGTGCTCGGGGTGCTGGGTGCTCAGTGCTCAGTACTCAGGGTGCTGGGTGCTCAGTGCTCGGGGTGCTGGGTGCTCAGTGCTCAGTACTCAGGGTGCTGGGTGCTCAGTGCTCAGGGTGCTGGGTGCTCAGTGCTCAGGGTGCTGGGTGCTCAGTGCTCAGGGTGCTGGGTACTCAGTGCTCGGGGTGCTGGGTGCTCAGTACTCAGGGTGCTGGGTGCTCAGTACTCAGGGTGCTGGGTGCTCAGTGCTCGGGGTGCTGGGTGCTCAGTGCTCAGTGTGCTCGGTGCTCAGTACTCAGAGTGCTGGGTGCTCAGTGCTCGGGGTTTTCTGTACTCAGGGTGCTGTGTGTTCAGTGCTCAGGGTGCTGGGTGCTCAGTACTCAGGGTGCTCGGTGCTCGGGGTTCTGGGTGCTCAGTGCTCGGGGTGCTCAGGGCTCAGTACTCAGGGTGCTCGGTGCTTAGTACTCAGGGTGCTGGGTGCTCAGTACTCCGGGTGCTGGTTGCTCAGTGCTCAGGGTGCTCGGTGCTCAGTGCTCAAGGTGCTGGGTGCTCAGTACTCAGGGTGATCATTGCTCAGGGTGCTGGGTGCTCAGTACTCAGGGTGCTGGGTGCTCAGTATTCAGGGTACTCAGTGCTCAGTACTCAGGGTGCTCAGTGCTCAGTAAAAAGGTTGCTCAGTGCCCAGGGTGCTGGGTGCTCAGTACTCAGGGTGCTGGGTGCTCAGTGCTCAGGGTGCTGGGTGCACAGTGCTCAGGGTGCTGGGTGCTCAGTGCTCAGGGTGCTGGGTGCTCAGTACTCGGGGTGCTCAGTGCTCAGTACTCAGGGTGCTGGGTGCTCAGTGCCCAGGGTGCTGGGTGCTCAGTACTCAGGGTGCTGGGTGCTCAGTGCTCAGTACACAGGATGCTCTGTGCTCGGGGTGCTGGGTGCTCAGTGCTCGGTGTGCTCGGTGCTCAGTACTCGGGGTGCTCAGTGCTCAGTACTCAGGGTGCTGGGTGCTCAGTGCTCAGGGTGCTGGGTGCTCAGTACTCAGGGTGCTGGGTGCTCGGTGCTCAGTAAGCTGGGTGCTCAGTACTCAGGGTGCTGGGTGCTCAGTACTCAGGGTGCTGGGTGATCAGTACTCAGGGTGCTCGGAGTTAAGTACTCAGGGTGCTGGGTGCTCAGTGCTCAGGGTGCTGGGTGCTCAGTACTCAGGGTGCTGGGTGCTCAGTGCTCGGGGTGCTCGGTGCTCAGTACGCTGGGTGCTCAGTACTCAGGGTGATGGGTGCTCAGTACTCAGGGTGCTGGGTGCTCAGTACTCAGGGTCCTGTGTGCTTAGTACTCATGGTGCTGGGTGCTCAGTGCTCAGGGTGCTCGGTGCTCAGTGCTCAGGGTTCTGGGTGCTCAGTACTCAGGGTGCTCGTTGCTCAGTACTCAGGGTGCTCAGTGCTCAGTACTCAGGGTGCTCAGGCTCAGTGCTCAGGGTGCAGGGTGCTCAGTGCTCGGGGTGCTGGGTGCTCAGTGTTCGGGGTGCTGGGTGTCTCAGTGCTCAGGGTGCTGGGTGCTCAGTGCTCAGAGTGCTGGGTGCTCAGTACTCAGGGTGCTCGGTGCTCAGTACTCAGGGTGCTGGGTGCTCAGTGCTCAGGGTGCTCAGTGCTCAGTACTCAGCGTGCTGGGTGCTCAGTGCTCAGGGTGCTCGGTGCTCAGTACTCAGGGTGCTCAGTGCTCAGTACTCAGCGTGCTTGGTGCTCAGTGCTCAGGGTGCTGGGTGCTCAGTACTCAGGGTGCTGGGTGCTTAGTACTCAGGGTGCTCGGTCCTCAGTGCTCAGGGTGCTGGGTGCTCAGTACTCAGGGTGCAGGGTGCTCAGTGCTCAGGGTGCTCAGAGCTCAGTACTCAGGGTGCTCGGTGCTCAGTGCTCAGGGTGCTCAGTGCTCAGTACTCAGGGTGCTCAGTGCTCAGTGCTCTGGGTGCTGGGTGCTCAGTGCTCAGGGTGCTGGGTGCTCAGTACTCAGGGTGCTCAGTGCTCAGGGTGCTGGGTGCTCAGTCCTCGGGGTGCTGGGTACTAAGTGCTCAGTACACAGGGTGCTTGGTGCTCAGTGCTCGGGGTGCTGGGTGCTCAGTGCTCAGTACTCAGGGTGCTGGGTGCTTAGTACTCAGGGTGCTCGGTCCTCAGTGCTCAGGGTGCTGGGTGCTCAGTACTCAGGGTGCAGGGTGCTCAGTGCTCAGGGTGCTCAGAGCTCAGTACTCAGGGTGCTCGGTGCTCAGTGCTCAGGGTGCTCAGTGCTCAGTACTCAGGGTGCTCAGTGCTCAGTGCTCTGGGTGCTGGGTGCTCAGTGCTGGGGGTGCTGGGTGCTCAGTGCTCAGGGTGCTGGGTGCTCAGTACTCAGGGTGCTCAGTGCTCAGGGTGCTGGGTGCTCAGTCCTCGGGGTGCTGGGTACTAAGTGCTCAGTACACAGGGTGCTTGGTGCTCAGTGCTCGGGGTGCTGGGTGCTCAGTGCTCAGTACTCAGGGTGCTGGGTGCTCAGTGCTCGGGGTGCTGGATGCTCAGTACTCAGGGTGCTGGGTGCTCAGTGCTCAGGGTGCTGGGTGCTCATTACTCAGGGTGCTGGGTGCTCAGTGCTCGGGGTGCTGGGTGCTCAGCGCTCAGGGTGCTGGGTGCTCAGTAATCGGGGTGCTCAGTGCTCAGTACTCAGGGTGCTGGGTGCTCAGTGCTCAGCGTGCTGGGTGCTCAGTACTCAGTGCTCAGGATGCTGGGTGCTCAGTGCTCAGGGTTCTGGGTGCTCAGTGCTCAGGGTGCTCAGTGCTCAGTGCTCAGTGCTCAGGGTGCTGGGTGCTCAGTGCTCGGGGTGCTGGGTGCTCAGTGCTCGGGGTGCTGGCTGCTCAGTGCTCGGGGTGCTCGGTGCTCAGTGCTCGGGGTGCTGGGTGCTCAGTGTTCGGGGTGCTGGGTGTCTCAGTCCTCAGGGTGCTGGGTGCTCAGTGCTCAGAGTGCTGGGTGCTCAGTACTCAGGGTGCTCGGTGCTCAGTACTCAGGGTGCTGGGTGCTCAGTGCTCAGGGTGCTCAGTGCTCAGTACTCAGCGTGCTGGGTGCTCTGTGCTCAGGGTGCTCGGTGCTCAGTACTCAGGGTGCTCAGTGCTCAGTACTCAGCGTGCTGGGTGCTCAGTGCTCAGGGTGCTGGGTGCTCAGTACTCAGGGTGCTGGGTGCTTAGTACTCAGGGTGCTCGGTCCTCAGTGCTCAGGGTGCTGGGTGCTCAGTACTCAGGGTGCAGGGTGCTCAGTGCTCAGGGTGCTCAGAGCTCAGTACTCAGGGTGCTCGGTGCTCAGTGCTCAGGGTGCTCAGTGCTCAGTACTCAGGGTGCTCAGTGCTCAGTGCTCTGGGTGCTGGGTGCTCAGTGCTGGGGGTGCTGGGTGCTCAGTGCTCAGGGTGCTGGGTGCTCAGTACTCAGGGTGCTCAGTGCTCAGGGTGCTGGGTGCTCAGTCCTCGGGGTGCTGGGTACTAAGTGCTCAGTACACAGGGTGCTTGGTGCTCAGTGCTCGGGGTGCTGGGTGCTCAGTGCTCAGTACTCAGGGTGCTGGGTGCTCAGTGCTCGGGGTGCTGGATGCTCAGTACTCAGGGTGCTGGGTGCTCAGTGCTCAGGCTGCTGGGTGCTCATTACTCAGGGTGCTGGGTGCTCAGTGCTCGGGGTGCTGGGTGCTCAGCGCTCAGGGTGCTCGGTGCTCAGTAATCGGGGTGCTCAGTGCTCAGTACTCAGGGTGCTGGGTGCTCAGTGCTCAGCGTGCTGGGTGCTCAGTACTCAGTGCTCAGGATGCTGGGTGCTCAGTGCTCAGGGTTCTGGGTGCTCAGTGCTCAGGGTGCTCAGTGCTCAGTGCTCAGTGCTCAGGGTGCTGGGTGCTCAGTGCTCGGGGTGCTGGGTGCTCAGTGCTCGGGGTGCTGGCTGCTCAGTGCTCGGGGTGCTCGGTGCTCAGTGCTCGGGGTGCTGGGTGCTCAGTACTCGGGGTGCTCAGTGCTCAGTACTCAGTGTGCTGGGTGCTCAGTACTCAGGATGCTGGGTGCTCATTGCTGGGGGTGCTGGCTGCTCGGTTCTCAGGTTCCTGGGTGCTCAGTACTCGGGGTGCTGGGTGCTCAGTACTCAGGGTGCTGGGTGCTCATTGCTGGGGGTGCTGGGTGCTCAGTGCTCAGGTTGCTGGGTGCTCAGTATTCGGGGTGCTGGGTGCTCAGTGCTCAGGGTGCTGGGTCGCAGTGCTCGGGGTACTGGGTACTCAGTGCTCAGTACACAGGGTGCTGGGTGCTCAGTGCTGGGGGTGCTGTGTGCTCAGTGCTCAGTACTCAGGGTGCTGGGTGCTCAGTGCTCGGGGTGCTGGGTGCTCAGTACTCAGGGTACTTGGTGCTCAGTACTCAGGGTGCTGGGTGATCAGTGCTCAGGGTGCTGGGTGCTCAGTACTCAGGGTGCTCGGTGCTCAGTACTCAGGGTGCTGGGTGCTCAGTGATCAGGGTGCTGGGTCCTCAGTGCTCTGGGTGCTGTGTGCTTAGTGCTCGGGGAGCTGGGTGCTCAGTACTCAGGATGCTGGGTGCTCAGTACTCGGGGTGCTGGGTGCTCAGTACTCAGGGAGCTGGGTGCTCAGTACTCAGGGTGCTGGGTGCTCAGGACTCAGGTGCTGGGTGCTCAGTGCTCAGGGTGCTGGGTGCTCAGTGCTCGGGGTGCTGGGTGCTCAGTGCTCAGTACTCAGGGTGCTGGGTGCTCAGTGCTCGGGGTGCTGGGTGCTCAGTGCTCAGTACTCAGGGTGCTGGGTGCTCAGTGCTCAGGGTGCTGGGTGCTCAGTGCTCAGGGTGCTGGGTGCTCAGTGCTCAGGGTGCTGGGTACTCAGTGCTCGGGGTGCTGGGTGCTCAGTACTCAGGGTGCTGGGTGCTCAGTACTCAGGGTGCTGGGTGCTCAGTGCTCGGGGTGCTGGGTGCTCAGTGCTCAGTGTGCTCGGTGCTCAGTACTCAGAGTGCTGGGTGCTCAGTGCTCGGGGTTTTCTGTACTCAGGGTGCTGTGTGTTCAGTGCTCAGGGTGCTGGGTGCTCAGTACTCAGGGTGCTCGGTGCTCGGGGTTCTGGGTGCTCAGTGCTCGGGGTGCTCAGGGCTCAGTACTCAGGGTGCTCGGTGCTTAGTACTCAGGGTGCTGGGTGCTCAGTACTCCGGGTGCTGGTTGCTCAGTGCTCAGGGTGCTCGGTGCTCAGTGCTCAAGGTGCTGGGTGCTCAGTACTCAGGGTGATCATTGCTCAGGGTGCTGGGTGCTCAGTACTCAGGGTGCTGGGTGCTCAGTATTCAGGGTACTCAGTGCTCAGTACTCAGGGTGCTCAGTGCTCAGTAAAAAGGTTGCTCAGTGCCCAGGGTGCTGGGTGCTCAGTACTCAGGGTGCTGGGTGCTCAGTGCTCAGGGTGCTGGGTGCACAGTGCTCAGGGTGCTGGGTGCTCAGTGCTCAGGGTGCTGGGTGCTCAGTACTCGGGGTGCTCAGTGCTCAGTACTCAGGGTGCTGGGTGCTCAGTGCCCAGGGTGCTGGGTGCTCAGTACTCAGGGTGCTGGGTGCTCAGTGCTCAGTACACAGGATGCTCTGTGCTCGGGGTGCTGGGTGCTCAGTGCTCGGTGTGCTCGGTGCTCAGTACTCGGGGTGCTCAGTGCTCAGTACTCAGGGTGCTGGGTGCTCAGTGCTCAGGGTGCTGGGTGCTCAGTACTCAGGGTGCTGGGTGCTCGGTGCTCAGTAAGCTGGGTGCTCAGTACTCAGGGTGCTGGGTGCTCAGTACTCAGGGTGCTGGGTGATCAGTACTCAGGGTGCTCGGAGTTAAGTACTCAGGGTGCTGGGTGCTCAGTGCTCAGGGTGCTGGGTGCTCAGTACTCAGGGTGCTGGGTGCTCAGTGCTCGGGGTGCTCGGTGCTCAGTACGCTGGGTGCTCAGTACTCAGGGTGATGGGTGCTCAGTACTCAGGGTGCTGGGTGCTCAGTACTCAGGGTCCTGTGTGCTTAGTACTCATGGTGCTGGGTGCTCAGTGCTCAGGGTGCTCGGTGCTCAGTGCTCAGGGTTCTGGGTGCTCAGTACTCAGGGTGCTCGTTGCTCAGTACTCAGGGTGCTCAGTGCTCAGTACTCAGGGTGCTCAGGCTCAGTGCTCAGGGTGCAGGGTGCTCAGTGCTCGGGGTGCTGGGTGCTCAGTGTTCGGGGTGCTGGGTGTCTCAGTGCTCAGGGTGCTGGGTGCTCAGTGCTCAGAGTGCTGGGTGCTCAGTACTCAGGGTGCTCGGTGCTCAGTACTCAGGGTGCTGGGTGCTCAGTGCTCAGGGTGCTCAGTGCTCAGTACTCAGCGTGCTGGGTGCTCAGTGCTCAGGGTGCTCGGTGCTCAGTACTCAGGGTGCTCAGTGCTCAGTACTCAGCGTGCTTGGTGCTCAGTGCTCAGGGTGCTGGGTGCTCAGTACTCAGGGTGCTGGGTGCTTAGTACTCAGGGTGCTCGGTCCTCAGTGCTCAGGGTGCTGGGTGCTCAGTACTCAGGGTGCAGGGTGCTCAGTGCTCAGGGTGCTCAGAGCTCAGTACTCAGGGTGCTCGGTGCTCAGTGCTCAGGGTGCTCAGTGCTCAGTACTCAGGGTGCTCAGTGCTCAGTGCTCTGGGTGCTGGGTGCTCAGTGCTCAGGGTGCTGGGTGCTCAGTACTCAGGGTGCTCAGTGCTCAGGGTGCTGGGTGCTCAGTCCTCGGGGTGCTGGGTACTAAGTGCTCAGTACACAGGGTGCTTGGTGCTCAGTGCTCGGGGTGCTGGGTGCTCAGTGCTCAGTACTCAGGGTGCTGGGTGCTTAGTACTCAGGGTGCTCGGTCCTCAGTGCTCAGGGTGCTGGGTGCTCAGTACTCAGGGTGCAGGGTGCTCAGTGCTCAGGGTGCTCAGAGCTCAGTACTCAGGGTGCTCGGTGCTCAGTGCTCAGGGTGCTCAGTGCTCAGTACTCAGGGTGCTCAGTGCTCAGTGCTCTGGGTGCTGGGTGCTCAGTGCTGGGGGTGCTGGGTGCTCAGTGCTCAGGGTGCTGGGTGCTCAGTACTCAGGGTGCTCAGTGCTCAGGGTGCTGGGTGCTCAGTCCTCGGGGTGCTGGGTACTAAGTGCTCAGTACACAGGGTGCTTGGTGCTCAGTGCTCGGGGTGCTGGGTGCTCAGTGCTCAGTACTCAGGGTGCTGGGTGCTCAGTGCTCGGGGTGCTGGATGCTCAGTACTCAGGGTGCTGGGTGCTCAGTGCTCAGGGTGCTGGGTGCTCATTACTCAGGGTGCTGGGTGCTCAGTGCTCGGGGTGCTGGGTGCTCAGCGCTCAGGGTGCTGGGTGCTCAGTAATCGGGGTGCTCAGTGCTCAGTACTCAGGGTGCTGGGTGCTCAGTGCTCAGCGTGCTGGGTGCTCAGTACTCAGTGCTCAGGATGCTGGGTGCTCAGTGCTCAGGGTTCTGGGTGCTCAGTGCTCAGGGTGCTCAGTGCTCAGTGCTCAGTGCTCAGGGTGCTGGGTGCTCAGTGCTCGGGGTGCTGGGTGCTCAGTGCTCGGGGTGCTGGCTGCTCAGTGCTCGGGGTGCTCGGTGCTCAGTGCTCGGGGTGCTGGGTGCTCAGTGTTCGGGGTGCTGGGTGTCTCAGTCCTCAGGGTGCTGGGTGCTCAGTGCTCAGAGTGCTGGGTGCTCAGTACTCAGGGTGCTCGGTGCTCAGTACTCAGGGTGCTGGGTGCTCAGTGCTCAGGGTGCTCAGTGCTCAGTACTCAGCGTGCTGGGTGCTCTGTGCTCAGGGTGCTCGGTGCTCAGTACTCAGGGTGCTCAGTGCTCAGTACTCAGCGTGCTGGGTGCTCAGTGCTCAGGGTGCTGGGTGCTCAGTACTCAGGGTGCTGGGTGCTTAGTACTCAGGGTGCTCGGTCCTCAGTGCTCAGGGTGCTGGGTGCTCAGTACTCAGGGTGCAGGGTGCTCAGTGCTCAGGGTGCTCAGAGCTCAGTACTCAGGGTGCTCGGTGCTCAGTGCTCAGGGTGCTCAGTGCTCAGTACTCAGGGTGCTCAGTGCTCAGTGCTCTGGGTGCTGGGTGCTCAGTGCTGGGGGTGCTGGGTGCTCAGTGCTCAGGGTGCTGGGTGCTCAGTACTCAGGGTGCTCAGTGCTCAGGGTGCTGGGTGCTCAGTCCTCGGGGTGCTGGGTACTAAGTGCTCAGTACACAGGGTGCTTGGTGCTCAGTGCTCGGGGTGCTGGGTGCTCAGTGCTCAGTACTCAGGGTGCTGGGTGCTCAGTGCTCGGGGTGCTGGATGCTCAGTACTCAGGGTGCTGGGTGCTCAGTGCTCAGGCTGCTGGGTGCTCATTACTCAGGGTGCTGGGTGCTCAGTGCTCGGGGTGCTGGGTGCTCAGCGCTCAGGGTGCTCGGTGCTCAGTAATCGGGGTGCTCAGTGCTCAGTACTCAGGGTGCTGGGTGCTCAGTGCTCAGCGTGCTGGGTGCTCAGTACTCAGTGCTCAGGATGCTGGGTGCTCAGTGCTCAGGGTTCTGGGTGCTCAGTGCTCAGGGTGCTCAGTGCTCAGTGCTCAGTGCTCAGGGTGCTGGGTGCTCAGTGCTCGGGGTGCTGGGTGCTCAGTGCTCGGGGTGCTGGCTGCTCAGTGCTCGGGGTGCTCGGTGCTCAGTGCTCGGGGTGCTGGGTGCTCAGTACTCGGGGTGCTCAGTGCTCAGTACTCAGTGTGCTGGGTGCTCAGTGCTCAGGATGCTGGGTGCTCAGCGCTCGGGGTGCTGGCTGCTCCGTTCTCAGGTTGCTGGGTGCTCAGTACTCGGGGTGCTGGGTGCTCAATACTCAGGGTGCTGGGTGCTCATTGCTCGGGGTGCTGGGTGCTCAGTGCTCGGGGTGCTGGGTGCTCAGTGCTCGGGGTGCTGGGTGCTCAGTACTCGGGGTGCTGGGTGCTCAGTGCTCAGGGTGCTGGATCTCAGTGCTCGGGGTACTGGGTACTCAGTGCTCAGTACACAGGGTGCTGGGTGCTCAGTGCTCGGGGTGCTGGGTGCTCAGTACTCAGGGTGCTGGTTGCTCAGTACTCGGGGTGCTGGGTGCTCAGTACTCAGGGAGCTGGGTGCTCAGTACTCAGGGTGCTGGGTGCTCAGTACTCGGGTGCTGGGTGCTCAGTGCTCAGGGTGCTGGGTGCTCAGTGCTCGGGGTGCTGGGTGCTCAGTGCTCAGTACTCAGGGTGCTGGGTGCTCAGTGCTCGAGGTGCTGGGTGCTCAGTGCTCAGTACTCAGGGTGCTGGGTGCTCAGTGCTCAGGGTGCTGGGTGCTCAGTACTCAGGGTGCTGGGTTCTCAGTGCTCGGGGTGCTGGGTGCTCAGTGCTCAGTGTGCTCGGTGCTCAGTACTCAGGGTGCTGGGTGCTCAGTGCTCAGGGTGCTCAGTACTCAGGGTGCTGTGTGTTCAGTGCTCACGGTGCTGGGTGCTCAGTACTCAGGGTGCTCGGTGCTTTGTACTCAGGGTGCTGGGTGCTCAGTACTCCGGGTGCTGGGTGCTCAGTGCTCAGGGTGCTCAGTGCTCAGTGCTCAGTGCTCAGGGTGCTGGGTGCTCAGTGCTCAGGGTTCTGGGTGCTCAGTGCTCAGGGTGCTCAGTGCTCAGTGCTCAGTGCTCAGGGTGCTGGGTGCTCAGTGCTCGGGGTGCTGGGTGCTCAGTGCTCGGGGTGCTGGCTGCTCAGTGCTCGGGGTGCTCGGTGCTCAGTGCTCGGGGTGCTGGGTGCTCAGTACTCGGGGTGCTCAGTGCTCAGTACTCAGTGTGCTGGGTGCTCAGTGCTCAGGATGCTGGGTGCTCAGCGCTCGGGGTGCTGGCTGCTCCGTTCTCAGGTTGCTGGGTGCTCAGTACTCGGGGTGCTGGGTGCTCAATACTCAGGGTGCTGGGTGCTCATTGCTCGGGGTGCTGGGTGCTCAGTGCTCGGGGTGCTGGGTGCTCAGTGCTCGGGGTGCTGGGTGCTCAGTACTCGGGGTGCTGGGTGCTCAGTGCTCAGGGTGCTGGATCTCAGTGCTCGGGGTACTGGGTACTCAGTGCTCAGTACACAGGGTGCTGGGTGCTCAGTGCTCGGGGTGCTGGGTGCTCAGTACTCAGGGTGCTGGTTGCTCAGTACTCGGGGTGCTGGGTGCTCAGTACTCAGGGAGCTGGGTGCTCAGTACTCAGGGTGCTGGGTGCTCAGTACTCGGGTGCTGGGTGCTCAGTGCTCAGGGTGCTGGGTGCTCAGTTCTCGGGGTGCTGGGTGCTCAGTGCTCAGTACTCAGGGTGCTGGGTGCTCAGTGCTCGAGGTGCTGGGTGCTCAGTGCTCAGTACTCAGGGTGCTGGGTGCTCAGTGCTCAGGGTGCTGGGTGCTCAGTACTCAGGGTGCTGGGTTCTCAGTGCTCGGGGTGCTGGGTGCTCAGTGCTCAGTGTGCTCGGTGCTCAGTACTCAGGGTGCTGGGTGCTCAGTGCTCAGGGTGCTCAGTACTCAGGGTGCTGTGTGTTCAGTGCTCACGGTGCTGGGTGCTCAGTACTCAGGGTGCTCGGTGCTTTGTACTCAGGGTGCTGGGTGCTCAGTACTCCGGGTGCTGGGTGCTCAGTGCTCGGGGTGCTCGGTGCTCAGTGCTCAAGGTGCTGGGTGCTCAGTACTCAGGGTGATCATTGCTCAGGGTGCTGGGTGCTCAGTACTCAGGGTGCTGGGTGCTCAGTACTCAAGGTGCTCAGTGCTCAATACTCAGGGTGCTCAGTGCTCAGTACTAATGGTGCTCAGTGCTCAGGGTGCTGGGTGCTCAGTGCTCGGGGTGCTCGGTGCTCGGTACTCAGAGTGCTGGGTGCTCAGTGCTCAGGGTGCTGGGTGCTCAGTGCTCAGGGTGCTGGGTGCTCAGTGCTCAGGGTGCTGGGTGCTCAGTACTCAGGGTGCTCGGTGCTCGGGGTGCAGGGTGCTCAGTGCTCGGGGTGCTGGGTGCTCAGTGCTCGGGGTGCTGGGTGCTCAGTGCTCAGAGTGCTGGGTGCTCAGTACTCTGGGTGCTCGGTGCACAGTACTCAGGGTGCTGGGTCCTCAGTGCTCAGGGTGCTCAGTGCTCAGTTCTCAGCGTGCTGGGTGCTCAGTGCTCAGGGTGCTCGGTGCTCAGTACTCAGGGTGCTCAGTGCTCAGTACTCAGCGTGCTGGGTGCTCAGTGCTCAGGGTGCTGGGTGCTCAGTGCTCGGGGTGCTGGGTGCTCATTACTCAGGGTGCTGGGTGCTCAGTACTCAGGGTGCTCAGTGCTTGGGGTGCTGGGTGCTCAGTGCTCAGGGTGCTCAGTGCTTGGGGTGTTGGGTCCTCAGTGCGCAGTACTCAGGGTGCTCGGTGCTCAGTGCTCAGGTTGCTCAGTGCTCAGTACTCAGGGTGCTCAGTGCTCAGTGCTCTGGGTGCTGGGTGCACAGTGCTCGGGGTGCTGGGTGCTCAGTTCTCAGGGTGCTGGGTGCTCAGTACTCAGGGTGCTCAGTGCTCAGGGTGCTGGGTGCTCAGTGCTCGGGGTGCTGGGTACTCAGAGCTCAGTACACAGGGTGCTTGGTGCTCAGTGCTCGGGGTGCTGGGTGCTCAGTGCTCAGTACTCAGGGTGCTGGGTGCTCAGTGCTCGGGGTGCTGGATGCTCAGTACTCAGGGTGCTGGGTGCTCAGTGCTCAGGGTGCTGGGTGCTCAGTACTCAGGGTGCTGGGTGCTCAGTACTCAGTATGCTGGGTGCTCAGTGCTCAGGGTGCTGGGTGCTCAGGGCTCGGGGTGCTGGGTGCTCAGTACTCAGGGTGCTCAGTGCTCAGTACTCAGGGTGCTGGGTGCTCAGTGCTCAGGGTGCTGTGTGCTCAGTACTCAGGGTGCTGGGTGCTCGGTGCTCAGTATGCTGGGTGCTCTGTACTCAGGGTGCTGGCTGCTCAGTACTCAGGGTGCTCGGTGCTCAGTACTCAGGGTGCTGGTTGCTCAGTGCTCGGGGTGCTCAGTGCTTGAGGTGCTGGGTGCTCAGTACTCAGGGTGCTCAGTGCTTGGGGTGTTGGGTGCTTACTACTCAGGGTGCTGGGTGCTCAGTTCTCAGGGTGCTGGGTGCTCAGTACTCAGGGTGTTGGGTGCTCAGTACTCAGGTTGCTGGGTGCTCAGTGCTCGGGGTGCTGGGTGCTCAGTACTCGGGGTGCTCAGTGCTCAGTACTCAGGGTGCTGGGTGCTCAGTGATCAGGGTGCTGGGTGCTCAGGGCTCGGGGTGCTGGCTGCTCGGTTCTCAGATTGCTGGGTGCTCAGTACTCGGGGTGCTGGGTGCTCAGTACTCAGGGTGCTGGGTGCTCATTGCTGGGGGTGCTGGGTGCTCAGTGCTCGGGGTGCTGGGTGCTCAGTGCTCGGGGTGCTGGGTGCTCAGTACTCGGGGTGCTGGGTGCTCAGTGCTCAGGGTGCTGGGTCTCAGTGCTCGGGGTACTGGGTACTCAGTGCTCAGTACACAGGGTGCTGGGTGCTCAGTGCTCGGGGTGCTGTGTGCTCAGTGCTCAGTACTCAGGGTGCTGGGTGCTCAGTGCTCGGGGTGCTGGGTGCTCAGTACTCAGAGTGCTCGGTGCTTAGTACTCAGTGTGCTGGGTGCTCAGTACTCCGGGTGCTGGGTGCTCAGTGCTCGCGGTGCTCGGTGCTCAGTGCTCAAGGTGCTGGGTGCTCAGTACTCAGGGTGATCATTGCTCAGGGTGCTGGGTGCTCAGTACTCAGGGTGCTGGGTGCTCAGTACTCGGGGTGCTGGGTGCTCAGTACTCAGGGAGCTGGGTGCTCAGTACTCAAGGTGTTCAGTGCTCAGTACTCAGGGTGCTGGGTGCTCAGTACTCCGGGTGCTGGGTGCTTAGTACTCAGGGTGCTGGGTGCTCAGTACTCAGGGAGCTGGGTGCTCAGTACTCAAGGTGTTCAGTGCTCAGTACTCAGGGTGCTGGGTGCTCAGTGCTCGGGCTGCTGGGTGCTCAGTGCTCGGGGTGCTGGGTGTCTCAGTTCTCAGGGTGCTGGGTACTCAGTGCTCAGAGTGCTGGGTGCTCAGTACTCAGGGTGCTCGGTGCTCAGTACTCTGGGTGCTGGGTGCTCAGTGCGCAGGGTGCTCAGTGCTCAGTTTTCAGCGTGCTGGGTGCTCAGTGCTCAGGGTGCTCGGTGCTCAGTACTCAGGGTGCTCAGTGCTCAGTACTCAGCGTGCTGGGTGCTCAGTGCTCAGGGTGCTGGGTGCTCAGTACTCAGGGTGCTGGGTGCTTAGTACTCAGGGTGCTCGGTCCTCAGTGCTCAGGGTGCTGGGTGCTCAGTACTCAGGGTGCAGGGTGCTCAGTGCTCAGGGTGCTGGGTGCTCAGTGCTCAGGGTGCTCGGTGCTTAGTACTCAGGGTGCTCGGTGCTCGGGGTGCTGGGTGCTCAGTGCTCAGGGTGCTCAGTGCTCAGTACTCAGGGTGCTCAGTGCTCAGTGCTCTGGGTGTTGGGTGCTCAGTGCTCGGGGTGCTGGGTGCTCAGTGCTCAGGGTGCTGGGTGCTCAGTACTCAGGGTGCTCAGTGCTCAGGGTGCTATGTGCTCAGTGCTCAGGGTGCTGGGTACTCAGTGCTCAGTACACAGGGTGCTGGGTGCTCAGTGCTCGGGGTGCTGGGTGCTCAGTCCTCAGTACTCAGGGTGCTGGCTGCTCAGTGCTCAGGGTGCTGGATGCTCAGTACTGAGGGTGCTGGGTGCTCAGTGCTCAGGGTGCTGGGTGCTCAGTACTCAGGGTGCTGGGTGCTCAGTACTCAGTATGCTGGGTGCTCAGTGCTCAGGGTGCTCGGTGCTCAGTGCTCAGGGTGCTGGGTGCTCAGTACTCAGGGTGCTCGGTGCTCAGTACTCAGGGTGCTGGGTGCTCAGTGCTCAGGGTGCTGTGTGCTCAGTACTTATGGAGCTGGGTGCTCGGTGCTCAGTATGCTGGGTGCTCAGTACTCAGGGTGCTGGCTGCTCAGTACTCAGGGTGCTCGGTGCTCAGTACTCAGGGTGCTGGCTGCTCAGTGCTCGGGGTGCTCAGTGCTTGGGGTGCTGGGTGCTCAGTACTCATGGTGCTCAGTGCTTGGGGTGTTGGATGCTTAGTACTCAGGGTGCTGTTTGCTCAGTGCTCAGGGTGCTGGGTGCTCAGTACTCAGGGTGCTGGTTGCTCAGTACTCAGGGTGCTGGATGCTCAGTGCTCGGGGTGCTGGGTGCTCAGTACTCGGGGTGCTCAGTGCTCAGTACTCAGGGTGCTGGGTGCTCAGTGCTCAGGGTGCTGGGTGCTCAGCGCTCGGGGTGCTGGCTGCTCGGTTCTCAGGTTGCTGTGTGCTCAGTACTGGGGGTGCTGGGTGCTCAGTACTCAGGGTGCTGGGTGCTCATTGCTCGGGGTGCTGGGTGCTCAGTGCTCGGGGTGCTGGGTGCTCAGTGCTCGGGGTGCTGGGTGCTCAGTACTCAGGGTGCTGGGTGCTCAGTGCTCAGGGTGCTGGGTCTCAGTGCTCGGGGTACTGGGTAATCAGTGCTCAGTACACAGGGTGCTGGGTGCTCAGTGCTCGGGGTGCTGTGTGCTCAGTGCTCAGTACTCAGGGTGCTGGGTGCTCAGTGCTCGGGGTGCTGGGTGCTCAGTACTCAGGGTACTTGGTGCTCAGTACTGATGGTGCTGGGTGATCAGTGCTCAGGGTGCTGGGTGCTCAGTACTCAGGGTGCTCGGTGCTCAGTACTCAGGGTGCTGGGTGCTCAGTGCTCTGGGTGCTGGTTCCTCAGTGCTCGGGGTGCTGGGTGCTTAGTGCTCGGGGTGCTGGGTGCTCAGTACTCAGGGTGCTGGGTGCTCAGTACTCGGGGTGCTGGGTGCTCAGTACTCAGGGAGCTGGGTGCTCAGTACTCAGGGTGCTGGGTGCTCAGTACTCAGGTGCTGGGTGCTCAGTGCTCAGGGTGCTGGGTGATCAGTGCTCGGGGTGCTGGGTGCTCAGTACTCAGGGTGCTGGGTGCTCAGTGCTCAGGGTGCTGGGTGCTCAGTACTCAGGGTGCTCGGTGCTCAGTACTCAGGGAGCTGGGTGCTCAGTACTCAGGGTGCTGGGTGCTCAGTACTCGGGGTGCTGGGTGCTCAGTGCTCAGGGTGCTGGGTCGCAGTGCTCGGGGTACTGGGTACTCAGTGCTCAGTACACAGGGTGCTGGGTGCTCAGTGCTCGGGGTGCTGTGTGCTCAGTGCTCAGTACTCAGGGTGCTGGGTGCTCAGTGCTCGGGGTGCTGGGTGCTAAGTACTCAGGGAACTGGGTGCTCAGTACTCAGGGTGCTGGGTGCTCATTACTCAGGGTGCTGGGTGCTCAGTACTCAGGGTGCTCAGTGCTTGGGGTGCTGGGTGCTCAGTGCTCAGGGTGCTCAGTGCTTTGGGTGTTGGGTGCTCAGTGCTCAGTACTCAGGGTGCTCGGTGCTCAGTGCTCTGGGTGCTGGATGCTCAGTGCTCGGGGTGCTGGGTGCTCAGTGCTCAGGGTGCTGGGTGCTCAGTACTCAGGGTGCTCAGTGCTCAGGGTGCTGGGTGCTCAGTGCTCGGGGTGCTGGGTACTCAGTGCTCAGTACACAGGGTGCTGGGTGCTCAGTGCTCGGGGTGCTGGGTGCTCAGTGCTCAGTACTCAGGGTGCTGGGTGCTCAGTGCTCGGGGTGCTGGATGCTCAGTACTCCTGGTGCTGGGTGGTCAGTGCTCAGGGTGCTGGGTGCTCAGTACTCAGGGTGCTGGGTGCTCAGTACGCAGTATGCTGGGTGCTCAGTGCTCAGGGTGCTGGGTGCTCAGTGCTCGGGGTGCTGGGTGCTCAGTACTCAGGGTGCTCGGTGCTCAGTACTCAGGGTGCTGGGTGCTCAGTGCTCAGGGTGCTGTGTGCTCAGTACGCAGGGTGCTGGGTGCTCGGTGCTCAGTATGCTGGGTGCTCAGTACTCAGGGTGCTGGCTGCTCAGTACTCAGGGTGATCGGTGCTCAGTACTCAGGGTGCTGGCTGCTCAGTGCTCGGGGTGCTCAGTGCTTGGGGTGCTGGGTGCTCAGTGCTCGGGGTGCTGGGTGCTCAGTGCTCAGTACTCAGGGTGCTGGGTGCTCAGTGCTCGGGGTGCTGGGTGCTCAGTGCTCAGTACTCAGGGTGCTGGGTGCTCAGTGCTCAGGGTGCTGGGTGCTCAGTGCTCAGGGTGCTGTGTGCTCAGTGCTCAGGGTGCTGGGTACTCAGTGCTCGGGGTGCTGGGTGCTCAGTACTCAGGGTGCTGGGTGCTCAGTACTCAGGGTGCTTGGTGCTCAGTGCTCGGGGTGCTGGGTGCTCAGTGCTCAGTGTGCTCGGTGCTCAGTACTCAGAGTGCTGGGTGCTCAGTGCTCGGGGTTTTCTGTACTCAGGGTGCTGTGTGTTCAGTGCTCAGGTTGCTGGGTGCTCAGTACTCAGGGTGATCATTGCTCAGGGTGCTGGGTGCTCAGTACTCAGGGTGCTGGGTGCTCAGTACTCAAGGTGCTCAGTGCTCAATACTCAGGGTGCTCAGTGCTCAGTACTAATGGTGCTCAGTGCTCAGGGTGCTGGGTGCTCAGTGCTCGGGGTGCTCGGTGCTCGGTACTCAGGGTGCTGGGTGCTCAGTGCTCAGGGTGCTGGGTGCTCAGTGCTCAGGGTGCTGGATGCTCAGTGCTCAGGGTGCTGGGTGCTCAGTACTCAGGGTGCTCGGTGCTCGGGGTGCAGGGTGCTCAGTGCTCGGGGAGCTGGGTGCTCAGTGCTCGGGGTGCTGGGTGCTCAGTGCTCAGAGTGCTGGGTGCTCAGTACTCTGGGTGCTCGGTGCTCAGTACTCAGGGTGCTGGGTGCTCAGTGCTCAGGGTGCTCAGTGCTCAGTTCTCAGCGTGCTGGGTGCTCAGTGCTCAGGGTGCTCGGTGCTCAGTACTCAGGGTGCTCAGTGCTCAGTACTCAGCGTGCTGGGTGCTCAGTGCTCAGGGTGCTGGGTGCTCAGTGCTCGGGGTGCTGGGTGCTCATTACTCAGGGTGCTGGGTGCTCAGTACTCAGGGTGCTCAGTGCTTGGGGTGCTGGGTGCTCAGTGCTCAGGGTGCTCAGTGCTTGGGGTGTTGGGTGCTCAGTGCGCAGTACTCAGGGTGCTCGGTGCTCAGTGCTCAGGTTGCTCAGTGCTCAGTACTCAGGGTGCTCAGTGCTCAGTGCTCTGGGTGCTGGGTGCTCAGTGCTCGGGGTGCTGGGTGCTCAGTTCTCAGGGTGCTGGGTGCTCAGTACTCAGGGTGCTCAGTGCTCAGGGTGCTGGGTGCTCAGTGCTCGGGGTGCTGGGTACTCAGAGCTCAGTACACAGGGTGCTTGGTGCTCAGTGCTCGGGGTGCTGGGTGCTCAGTGCTCAGTACTCAGGGTTCTGGGTGCTCAGTGCTCGGGGTGCTGGATGCTCAGTACTCAGGGTGCTGGGTGCTCAGTGCTCAGGGTGCTGGGTGCTCAGTACTCAGGGTGCTGGGTGCTCAGTACTCAGTATGCTGGGTGCTCAGTGCTCAGGGTGCTGGGTGCTCAGTGCTCGGGGTGCTGGGTGCTCAGTACTCAGGGTGCTCGGTGCTCAGTACTCAGGGTGCTGGGTGCTCAGTGCTCAGGGTGCTGTGTGCTCAGTACTCAGGGTGCTGGGTGCTCGGTGCTCAGTATGCTGGGTGCTCAGTACTCAGGGTGCTGGCTGCTCAGTACTCAGGGTGCTCGGTGCTCAGTACTCAGGGTGCTGGCTGCTCAGTGCTCGGGGTGCTCAGTGCTTGAGGTGCTGGGTGCTCAGTACTCAGGGTTCTCAGTGCTTGTTGTGTTGGGTGCTTACTACTCAGGGTGCTGGGTGCTCAGTTCTCAGGGTGCTGGGTGCTCAGTACTCAGGGTGTTGGGTGCTCAGTACTCAGGGTGCTGGGTGCTCAGTGCTCGGGGTGCTGGGTGCTCAGTACTCGCGGTGCTCAGTGCTCAGTACTCAGGGTGCTGGGTGCTCAGTGCTCAGGGTGCTGGGTGCTCAGCGCTCGGGGTGCTGGCTGCTCGGTTCTCAGATTGCTGGGTGCTCAGTACTCGGGGTGCTGGGTGCTCAGTACTCAGGGTGCTGGGTGCTCATTGCTGGGGGTGCTGGGTGCTCAGTACTCGGGGTGCTGGGTGCTCAGTGCTCAGGGTGCTGGGTCTCAGTGCTCGGGGTACTGGGTACTCAGTGCTCAGTACACAGGGTGCTGGGTGCTCAGTGCTCGGGGTGCTGGGTGCTCAGTACTCAGAGTGCTCGGTGCTTAGTACTCAGGGTGCTGGGTGCTCAGTGCTCGGGGTGCTGGGTGCTCAGTACTCAGAGTGCTCGGTGCTTAGTACTCAGGGTGCTTGGTGCTCAGTGCTCGGGGTGCTGGGTGCTCAGTGCTCAGTGTGCTCGGTGCTCAGTACTCAGAGTGCTGGGTGCTCAGTGCTCGGGGTTTTCTGTACTCAGGGTGCTGTGTGTTCAGTGCTCAGGTTGCTGGGTGCTCAGTACTCAGGGTGATCATTGCTCAGGGTGCTGGGTGCTCAGTACTCAGGGTGCTGGGTGCTCAGTACTCAAGGTGCTCAGTGCTCAATACTCAGGGTGCTCAGTGCTCAGTACTAATGGTGCTCAGTGCTCAGGGTGCTGGGTGCTCAGTGCTCGGGGTGCTCGGTGCTCGGTACTCAGGGTGCTGGGTGCTCAGTGCTCAGGGTGCTGGGTGCTCAGTGCTCAGGGTGCTGGATGCTCAGTGCTCAGGGTGCTGGGTGCTCAGTACTCAGGGTGCTCGGTGCTCGGGGTGCAGGGTGCTCAGTGCTCGGGGAGCTGGGTGCTCAGTGCTCGGGGTGCTGGGTGCTCAGTGCTCAGAGTGCTGGGTGCTCAGTACTCTGGGTGCTCGGTGCTCAGTACTCAGGGTGCTGGGTGCTCAGTGCTCAGGGTGCTCAGTGCTCAGTTCTCAGCGTGCTGGGTGCTCAGTGCTCAGGGTGCTCGGTGCTCAGTACTCAGGGTGCTCAGTGCTCAGTACTCAGCGTGCTGGGTGCTCAGTGCTCAGGGTGCTGGGTGCTCAGTGCTCGGGGTGCTGGGTGCTCATTACTCAGGGTGCTGGGTGCTCAGTACTCAGGGTGCTCAGTGCTTGGGGTGCTGGGTGCTCAGTGCTCAGGGTGCTCAGTGCTTGGGGTGTTGGGTGCTCAGTGCGCAGTACTCAGGGTGCTCGGTGCTCAGTGCTCAGGTTGCTCAGTGCTCAGTACTCAGGGTGCTCAGTGCTCAGTGCTCTGGGTGCTGGGTGCTCAGTGCTCGGGGTGCTGGGTGCTCAGTTCTCAGGGTGCTGGGTGCTCAGTACTCAGGGTGCTCAGTGCTCAGGGTGCTGGGTGCTCAGTGCTCGGGGTGCTGGGTACTCAGAGCTCAGTACACAGGGTGCTTGGTGCTCAGTGCTCGGGGTGCTGGGTGCTCAGTGCTCAGTACTCAGGGTTCTGGGTGCTCAGTGCTCGGGGTGCTGGATGCTCAGTACTCAGGGTGCTGGGTGCTCAGTGCTCAGGGTGCTGGGTGCTCAGTACTCAGGGTGCTGGGTGCTCAGTACTCAGTATGCTGGGTGCTCAGTGCTCAGGGTGCTGGGTGCTCAGTGCTCGGGGTGCTGGGTGCTCAGTACTCAGGGTGCTCGGTGCTCAGTACTCAGGGTGCTGGGTGCTCAGTGCTCAGGGTGCTGTGTGCTCAGTACTCAGGGTGCTGGGTGCTCGGTGCTCAGTATGCTGGGTGCTCAGTACTCAGGGTGCTGGCTGCTCAGTACTCAGGGTGCTCGGTGCTCAGTACTCAGGGTGCTGGCTGCTCAGTGCTCGGGGTGCTCAGTGCTTGAGGTGCTGGGTGCTCAGTACTCAGGGTTCTCAGTGCTTGTTGTGTTGGGTGCTTACTACTCAGGGTGCTGGGTGCTCAGTTCTCAGGGTGCTGGGTGCTCAGTACTCAGGGTGTTGGGTGCTCAGTACTCAGGGTGCTGGGTGCTCAGTGCTCGGGGTGCTGGGTGCTCAGTACTCGCGGTGCTCAGTGCTCAGTACTCAGGGTGCTGGGTGCTCAGTGCTCAGGGTGCTGGGTGCTCAGCGCTCGGGGTGCTGGCTGCTCGGTTCTCAGATTGCTGGGTGCTCAGTACTCGGGGTGCTGGGTGCTCAGTACTCAGGGTGCTGGGTGCTCATTGCTGGGGGTGCTGGGTGCTCAGTACTCGGGGTGCTGGGTGCTCAGTGCTCAGGGTGCTGGGTCTCAGTGCTCGGGGTACTGGGTACTCAGTGCTCAGTACACAGGGTGCTGGGTGCTCAGTGCTCGGGGTGCTGGGTGCTCAGTACTCAGAGTGCTCGGTGCTTAGTACTCAGGGTGCTGGGTGCTCAGTACTCGGGGTGCTGGGTGCTCAGTGCTCAGGGTGCTGGGTCTCAGTGCTCGGGGTGCTGTGTGCTCAGTGCTCAGTACTCAGGGTGCTGGGTGCTCAGTGCTCGGGGTGCTGGGTGCTCAGTACTCAGAGTGCTCGGTGCTTAGTACTCAGGGTGCTGGGTGCTCAGTACTCCGGGTGCTGGGTGCTCAGTGCTCGGGGTGCTCGGTGCTCAGTGCTCAAGGTGCTGGGTGCTCAGTACTCAGGGTGATCATTGCTCAGGGTGCTGGGTGCTCAGTACTCAGGGTGCTGGGTGCTCAGTACTCGGGGTGCTGGGTGCTCAGTACTCAGGGCGCTGGGTGCTCAGTACTCAAGGTGTTCAGTGCTCAGTACTCAGGGTGCTGGGTGCTCAGTACTCCGGGTGCTGGGTGCTTAGTACTCAGGGTGCTGGGTGCTCAGTGCTCAGGGTGCTCGGTTCTCAGTGCTCGGGGTGCTGGGTGCTCAGTACTCAGGTTGCTCGGTGCTCAGTACTCAGGGTGCTCAGTGCTCAGTACTCAGGGTGCTCAGGCTCAGTGCTCGGGGTGCAGGGTGCTCAGTGCTCGGGGTGCTGGGTGCTCAGTGCTCGGGGTGCTGGGTGTCTCAGTTCTCAGGGTGCTGGGTACTCAGTGCTCAGAGTGCTGGGTGCTCAGTACTCAGGGTGCTCGGTGCTCAGTACTCTGGGTGCTGGGTGCTCAGTGCTCAGGGTGCTCAGTGCTCAGTTTTCAGCGTGCTGGGTGCTCAGTGCTCAGGGTGCTCGGTGCTCAGTACTCAGGGTGCTCAGTGCTCAGTACTCAGCGTGCTGGGTGCTCAGTGCTCAGGGTGCTGGGTGCTCAGTACTCAGGGTGCTGGGTGCTTAGTACTCAGGGTGCTCGGTCCTCAGTGCTCAGGGTGCTGGGTGCTCAGTACTCAGGGTGCAGGGTGCTCAGTGCTCAGGGTGCTCAGTGCTCAGTACTCAGGGTGCTCAGTGCTCGGGGTGCTGGATGCTCAGTACTCAGGGTGCTGGGTGCTCAGTGCTCAGGGTGCTGGGTGCTCAGTGCTCAGGGTGCTCGGTGCTTAGTACTCAGGGTGCTCGGTGCTCGGGGTGCTGGGTGCTCAGTGCTCAGGGTGCTCAGTGCTCAGTACTCAGGGTGCTCAGTGCTCAGTGCTCTGGGTGTTGGGTGCTCAGTGCTCGGGGTGCTGGGTGCTCAGTGCTCAGGGTGCTATGTGCTCAGTGCTCAGGGTGCTGGGTACTCAGTGCTCAGTACACAGGGTGCTGGGTGCTCAGTGCTCGGGGTGCTGGGTGCTCAGTGCTCAGTACTCAGGGTGCTGGCTGCTCAGTGCTCAGGGTGCTGGATGCTCAGTACTGTGGGTGCTGGTTGCTCAGTGCTCAGGGTGCTGGGTGCTCAGTACTCAGGGTGCTGGGTGCTCAGTACTCAGTATGCTGGGTGCTCAGTGCTCAGGGTGCTGGGTGCTCAGTGCTCAGGGTGCTGGGTGCTCAGTACTCTGGGTGCTCGGTGCTCAGTACTCAGGGTGCTGGGTGCTCAGTGCTCAGGGTGCTGTTTGCTCAGTACTTAGGTTGCTGGGTGCTCGGTGCTCAGTATGCTGGGTGCTCAGTACTCAGGGTGCTGGCTGCTCAGTACTCAGGGTGCTCGGTGCTCAGTACTCAGGGTGCTGGCTGCTCAGTGCTCGGGGTGCTCAGTGCTTGGGGTGCTGGGTGCTCAGTACTCATGGTGCTCAGTGCTTGGGGTGTTGGATGCTTAGTACTCAGGGTGCTGTTTGCTCAGTGCTCAGGGTGCTGGGTGCTCAGTACTCAGGGTGCTGGGTGCTCAGTACTCAGGGTGCTGGGTGCTCAGTGCTCGGGGTGCTGGGTGCTCAGTACTCGGGGTGCTCAGTGCTCAGTACTCAGGGTGCTGGGTGCTCAGCGCTCGGGGTGCTGGCTGCTCGGTTCTCAGGTTGCTGGGTGCTCAGTACTGGGGGTGCTGGGTGCTCAGTACTCAGGGTGCTGGGTGCTCATTGCTCGGGGTGCTGGGTGCTCAGTGCTCGGTGTGCTGGGTGCTCAGTACTCAGGGTGCTGGGTGCTCAGTGCTCAGGGTGCTGGGTCTCAGTGCTCGGGGTACTGGGTAATCAGTGCTCAGTACACAGGGTGCTGGGTGCTCAGTGCTCGGGGTGCTGTGTGCTCAGTGCTCAGTACTCAGGGTGCTGGGTGCTCAGTGCTCGGGGTGCTGGGTGCTCAGTACTCAGGGTACTTGGTGCTCAGTACTGAGGGTGCTGGGTGATCAGTGCTCAGGGTGCTGGGTGCTCAGTACTCAGGGTGCTCGGTGCTCAGTACTCAGGGTGCTGGGTGCTCAGTGCTCGGGGTGCTGGGTGCTCAGTGCTCAGTGTGCTGGGTGCTCAGTACTCAGTATGCTGGGTGCTCAGTGCTCGGGGTGCTCAGTACTCAGGATGCTGTGTGTTCAGTGCTCAGGGTACTGGGTGCTCAGTACTCAGGGTGCTTGGTGCTTAGTACTCAGGGTCCTGGGTGCTCAGTACTCCGGATGCTGGGTGCTCAGTGCTCGGGGTGCTCGGTGCTCAGTGCTCATTGTTCTGGGTGCTCAGTACTCTGGGCGCTGGGTGCTCAATGTTCGGGGTGCTCGGAGCTCAGTACTCAGGGTGCTGGGTGCTCAGTGCTCGGGGTGCTGGGTGCTCAGTGCTCAGTACTCAGGGTGCTGGGTGCTCAGTGCTCGGTGTGCTGGGTGCTCAGTGTTCAGTACTCATTGTGCTGGGTGCTCAGTGCTCAGGGTGCTGGGTGCTCAGTGCTCAGGGTGCTGGGTGCTCGGTGCTTTGGGTGCTGGGTGCTTAGTGCTCGGGGTGCCCAGTGCTCAGTACTCGGGGTGCTCAGTGCTCAGTACTCAGGGTGCTGGGTGCTCAGTGCTCAGGGTGCTGGGTGCTCAGTACTCAGGGTGCTGGGTGCTCGGTGCTCATTACGCTGGGTGCTCAGTACTCAGGGTGCTCTGTGCTCAGTACTCAGGGTGCTGGGTGCTCAGTGCTCAGGGTGCTGGGTGCTCAGTACTCAGGGTGCTGGGTGCTCAGTGCTCGGGGGTCTGGGTGCTCAGTACTCGGGGTGCTCAGTGCTCATTACTCAGGGTGCTGGGTGCTCAGTGCTCGGGGTGCTGGGTGCTCAGTGCTCAGTACTCAGGGTGCTGGGTGCTGAGTGCTCAGGGTGCTGGGTGCTCAGTGCTCAGTGTGCTGGGTGCTCAGTGCTCAGGGTGCTGGGTACTCAGTGCTCAGGGTGCTGGGTACTCAGTGCTTGGGGTGCTGGGTGCTCAGTACTCAGGGTGCTGGTTGCTCAGTACTCAGGGTGCTCAGTGCTCAGTACTCAGGGTGCTCAGTGCTCAGGGTGCTGTGTGCTCAGTGCTCGGGGTGCTGGGTGCTCAGTGCTCTGGTTGCTCGGTGCTCAGTACTCAGGGTGCTGGGTGCTCAGTACTCAGTATGCTGGGTGCTCAGTGCTCGGGGTGCTCAGTACTCAGGATGCTGTGTGTTCAGTGCTCAGGGTACTGGGTGCTCAGTACTCAGGGTGCTTGGTGCTTAGTACTCAGGGTCCTGGGTGCTCAGTACTCCGGATGCTGGGTGCTCAGTGCTCGGGGTGCTCGGTGCTCAGTGCTCATTGTTCTGGGTGCTCAGTACTCTGGGCGCTGGGTGCTCAGTGTTCGGGGTGCTCGGAGCTCAGTACTCAGGGTGCTGGGTGCTCAGTGCTCGGGGTGCTCGGTGCTCAGTACTCAGGGTGCTGGGTGCTCAGTGCTCGGGGTGCTCGGTGCTCAGTACGTTGGGTGCTCACTACTCTGGGTGCTTGGTGCTCAGTGCTCAGGGTGCTGGGTGCTCAGTGCTCAGGGTGCTGGGTGCTCAGTGCTCAGGGTGCTGGGTGCTCAGTACTCAGGGTGCGGGGTGCGCAGTGCTCGGGGTACTGGGTGCTCAGTGCTCAGGGTGCTGGGTGCTCAGTACTCGGGGTGCTGGGTGCTCAGTACTCAGGGTGCTGGGTGCTCAGTACTCAGGGTGCTGGGTGATCAGTACTCGGGTGCTGGGTGCTCAATGCTCAGAGTGCTGGGTGCTCAGTGCTCAGTACTCAGGGTGCTGGGTGCTCAGTGCTCGGGGTGCTGGGTGCTCAGTGCTCAGTACTCAGGGTGCTGGGTGCTCAGTGCTCAGGGTGCTGGGTGCTCAGTGCTCAGGGTGCTGGGTGCTCAGTGCTCAGGGTGCTGGGTGCTCAGTGCTCAGGGTGCTGGGTACTCAGTGCTCGGGGTGCTGGGTGCTCAGTACTCAGGGTGCTGGGTGCTCAGTACTCAGGGTGCTCAGTGCTCAGTACTCAGGGTGCTCAGTGCTCAGGGTGCTGGGTGCTCAGTGCTCGGGGTGCTGGGTGCTCAGTCCTCAGGGTGCTGGGTGCTCAGTGCTCAGGGTGCTCGGTGCTCAGTGCTCACTGTGCTGGGTGCTCAGTGCTCAGTACTCAGGGTGCTGGGTGCTCAGTGCTCGGGGTGCTGGGTGCACAGTACACAGGGTACTCGGTGCTCAGTACTCAGGGTGCTGGGTGATCAGTGCTCAGGGTGCTGGGTGCTCAGTACTCAGTGTTCTCGGTGCTCAGTACTCAGTGTGCTGGGTG
>NW_024543553.1:0-82236 GCF_018167655.1 Microtus oregoni | reverse complement strand
CTCAGTGCTCGGGGTGCTGGTGCTCAGTACTCAGAGTGCTCGGTGCTTAGTACTCAGGGTGCTGGTGCTCAGTACTCCGGGTGCTGGGTGCTCAGTGCTCGGGGTGCTCGGTGCTCAGTGCTCAAGGTGCTGGGTGCTCAGTACTCAGGGTGATCATTGCTCAGGGTGCTGGGTGCTCAGTACTCAGGGTGCTGGGTGCTCAGTACTCGGGGTGCTGGGTGCTCAGTACTCAGGGGAGCTGGGTGCTCAGTACTCAAGGTGTTCAGTGCTCAGTACTCAGGGTGCTCAGTGCTCAGTACTAAGGGTGCTCAGTGCTCAGGGTGCTGGGTGCTCAGTGCTCGGGGTGCTCGGTGCTCAGTACTCAGGGTGCTGGGTGCTCAGTGCTCAGGGTGCTGGGTGCTCAGTGCTCAGGGTGCTGGGTGCTCAGTGCTCAGGGTGCTGGGTGCTCAGTACTCAGGGTGCTCGGTGCTCGGGGTTCTGGTGCACAGTGCTCGGGGTGCTCGGTGCTCAGTACTCGGGGTGCTCAGTGCTCAGTACTCAGGTGCTTGGGTGCTCATTGCTCAGGGTGCTGGGTGCTCTGTACTCAGGGTGCTGGGTGCTCGGTGCTCAGTACGCTGGGGTCCTCAGTACTCAGGGAGCTGGGTGCTCAGTACTCAGGGTGCTGGGTGGTCAGTACTCAGGGTGCTCGTTGCTCAGTACTCAGGGTGCTGGGTGTCTCAGTGCTCAGGGTGCTGGGTTGCTCAGTACTCAGGGTGCTGGGTGCTCAGTGCTCGGGGTGCTCGGTGCTCATTACGCTGTGTGCTCAGTACTCAGGGTGCTGGGTGCTCAGTACTCAGGGTGCTGGGTGCTCAGTACTCCGGGTGCTGGGTGCTTAGTACTCAGGGTGCTGGGTGCTCAGTGCTCAGGGTGCTCGGTGCTCAGTGCTCGGGGTGCTGGGTGCTCAGTACTCAGGTTGCTCGGTGCTCAGTACTCAGGGTGCTCAGTGCTCAGTACTAAGGGTGCTCAGGCTCAGTGCTCGGGGTGCAGGGTGCTCAGTGCTCGGGGTGCTGGGTGCACAGTGCTCGGGGGTGCTGGGTGTCTCAGTGCTCAGGGTGCTGGGTACTCAGTGCTCAGAGTGCTGGGTGCTCAGTACTCAGGGTGCTCGGTGCTCAGTACTCTGGGTGCTGGGTGCTCAGTGCTCAGGGTGCTCGGTGCTCAGTTTTCAGCGTGCTGGGTGCTCAGTGCTCAGGGTGCTCGGTGCTCAGTACTCAGGGTGCTCAGTGCTCAGGGTGCTGGGTGCTCAGTGCTCAGGGTGCTGGGTACTCAGTGCTCGGGGTGCTGGGTGCTCAGTACTCAGGGTGCTGGGTGCTCAGTACTCAGGGTGCTGGGTGCTCAGTGCTCGGGGGTGCTGGGTGCTCAGTGCTCAGTGTGCTCGGTGCTCAGTACTCAGGGTGCTGGGTGCTCAGTGCTCAGGGTGCTCAGTACTCAGGGTGCTGTGTGTTCAGTGCTCACGGTGCTGGGTGCTCAGTACTCAGGGTGCTCGGTGCTTTGTACTCAGGGTGCTGGGTGCTCAGTACTCCGGGTGCTGGGTGCTCAGTGCTCGGGGTGCTCGGTGCTCAGTGCTCAAGGTGCTGGGTGCTCAGTACTCAGGGTGATCATTGCTCAGGGTGCTGGGTGCTCAGTACTCAGGGTGCTGGGTGCTCAGTACTCAAGGTGCTCATTGCTCAATACTCAGGGTGCTCAGTGCTCAGTACTAATGGTGCTCAGTGCTCAGTGTGCTGGGTGCTCAGTGCTCGGGGTGCTCGGTGCTCGGTACTCAGGGTGCTGGGTGCTCAGTGCTCAGGGTGCTGGGTGCTCAGTGCTCAGGGTGCTGGGTGCTCAGTGCTCAGGGTGCTGGGTGCTCAGTACTCAGGGTGCTCGGTGCTCGGGGTGCAGGGTGCTCAGTGCTCGGGGTGCTGGGTGCTCAGTGCTCGGGGTGCTGGGTGCTCAGTGCTCAGAGTGCTGGGTGCTCAGTACTCTGGGTGCTCGGTGCTCAGTACTCAGGGTGCTGGGTGCTCAGTGCTCAGGGTGCTCAGTGCTCAGTTCTCAGCGTGCTGGGTGCTCAGTGCTCAGGGTGCTTGGTGCTCAGTACTCAGGGTGCTCAGTGATCAGTACTCAGCGTGCTGGGTGCTCAGTGCTCAGGGTGCTGGGTGCTCAGTGCTCGGGGTGCTGGGTGCTCATTACTCAGGGTGCTGGGTGCTCAGTACTCAGGGTGCTCAGTGCTTGGGGTGCTGGGTGCTCAGTGCACAGGGTGCTCAGTGCTTGGGGTGTTGGGTGCTCAGTGGGCAGTACTCAGGGTGTTCGGTGCTCAGTGCTCAGGTTGCTCAGTGCTCAGTGCTCTGGGTGCTGGGTGCTCAGTGCTCGGGGTGCTGGGTGCTCAGTTCTCAGGGTGCTGGGTGCTCAGTACTCAGGGTGCTCAGTGCTCAGGGTGCTGGGTGCTCAGTGCTCGGGGTGCTGGGTACTCAGAGCTCAGTACACAGGGTGCTTGGTGCTCAGTGCTCGGGGTGCTGGGTGCTCAGTGCTCAGTACTCAGGGTGCTGGGTGCTCAGTACTAAGGGTGCTCAGTGCTCAGGGTGCTGGGTGCTCAGTGCTCGGAGTGCTCGGTGCTCAGTACTCAGGGTGCTGTGTGCTCAGTGCTCAGGGTGCTGGGTGCTCAGTGCTCAGGGTGCTGGGTGCTCAGTGCTCAGGGTGCTGGGTGCTCAGTACTCAGGGTGCTCGGTGCTCGGGGTTCTGGGTGCACAGTGCTCGGGGTGCTCGGTGCTCAGTACTCGGGGTGCTCAGTGCTCAGTACTCAGGGTGCTGGGTGCTCATTGCTCAGGGTGCTGGGTGCTCTGTACTCAGGGTGCTGGGTGCTCGGTGCTCAGTACGCTGGGTCCTCAGTACTCAGGGAGCTGGGTGCTCAGTACTCAGGGTGCTCGGTGCTCAGTACTCAGGGTGCTGGGTGCTCAGTGCTCAGGGTGCTGTGTGCTCAGTACTCAGGGTGCTGGGTGCTCGGTGCTCAGTATGCTGGGTGCTCAGTACTCAGGGTGCTGGCTGCTCAGTACTCAGGGTGCTCGGTGCTCAGTACTCAGGGTGCTGGCTGCTCAGTGCTCGGGGTGCTCAGTGCTTGAGGTGCTGGGTGCTCAGTACTCAGGGTGCTCAGTGCTTGGGGTGTTGGGTGCTTACTACTCAGGGTGCTGGGTGCTCAGTGCTCAGGGTGTTGGGTGCTCAGTACTCAGGGTGTTGGGTGCTCAGTACTCAGGGTGCTGGGTGCTCAGTGCTCGGGGTTCTGGGTGCTCAGTACTCGGGGTGCTCAGTGCTCAGTACTCAGGGTGCTGGGTGCTCAGTGCTCAGGGTGCTGGGTGCTCAGCCCTCGGGGTGCTCCCTGCTCGGTTCTCAGATTGCTGGGTGCTCAGTACTCGGGGTGCTGGGTGCTCAGTACTCAGGGTGCTGGGTGCTCAGTACTCAGGGTGCTCAGTGCTCAGGGTGCTGGGTGCTCAGTGCTCGGGGTGCTGGGTACTCAGTGCTCAGTACACAGGGTGCTTGGTGCTCAGTGCTCGGGGTGCTGGGTGCTCAGTGCTCAGTACTCAGGGTGCTGGGTGCTCAGTGCTCGGGGTGCTGGATGCTCAGTACTCAGGGTGCTGGGTGCTCAGTGCTCAGGGTGCTGGGTGCTCAGTACTCAGGGTGCTGGGTGCTCAGTACTCAGTATGCTGGGTGCTCAGTGCTCAGGGTGCTGGGTGCTCAGTGCTCGAGGTGCTGGGTGCTCAGTACTCAGGGTGCTCGGTGCTCAGTACTCAGGGTGCTGGGCGCTCAGTGCTCTGGGTGCTGGGTGCTCAGTACTCAGGGTGCTGGGTGCTCGGTGCTCAGGGTGCTCGGTGCTCAGTACTCATGGTGCTGGGTGCTCAGTGCTCAGGGTGCTGGGTGCTCAGCGCTCAGGGTGCTGGGTGCTCAGTAATCGGGGTGCTCAGTGCTCAGTACTCAGGGTGCTGGGTGCTCAGTGCTCAGCGTGCTGGGTGCTCAGTACTCAGTGCTCAGGATGCTGGGTGCTCAGTGCTCAGGGTTCTGGGTGCTCAGTGCTCAGGGTGCTCAGTGCTCAGTGCTCAGTGCTCAGGGTGCTGGGTGCTCAGTGCTCGGGGTGCTGGGTGCTCAGTGCTCGGGGTGCTGGCTGCTCAGTGCTCGGGGTGCTCGGTGCTCAGTGCTCGGGGTGCTGGGTTCTCAGTACTCGGGGTGCTCAGTGCTCAGTACTCAGGGTGCTGGGTGCTCAGTGCTCATGGTGCTGGGTGCTCAGTGCTCGGGGTGCTGGCTGCTCCGTTCTCAGGTTGCTGGGTGCTCAGTACTCGGGGTGCTGGGTGCTCAATACTCAGGGTGCTGGGTGCTCATTGCTCGGGGTGCTGGGTGCTCAGTGCTCGGGGTGCTGGGTGCTCAGTGCTCGGGGTGCTGGGTGCTCAGTGCTCAGTACTCAGGGTGCTGGGTGCTCAGTGCTCAGTACTCAGGGTGCTGGGTGCTCAGTGCTCAGGGTGCTGGGTGCTCAGTGCTCAGGGTGCTGGGTGCTCAGTGCTCAGGGTGCTGGGTACTCAGTGCTCGGGGTGCTGGGTGCTCAGTACTCAGGGTGCTGGGTGCTCAGTACTCAGGGTGCTGGGTGCTCAGTGCTCGGGGTGCTGGGTGCTCAGTGCTCAGTGTGCTCGGTGCTCAGTACTCAGGGTGCTGGGTGCTCAGTGCTCAGGGTGCTCAGTACTCAGGGTGCTGTGTGTTCAGTGCTCACGGTGCTGGGTGCTCAGTACTCAGGGTGCTCGGTGCTTTGTACTCAGGGTGCTGGGTGCTCAGTACTCCGAGTGCTGGGTGCTCAGTGCTCGGGGTGCTCGGTGCTCAGTGCTCAAGGTGCTGGGTGCTCAGTACTCAGGGTGATCATTGCTCAGGGTGCTGGGTGCTCAGTACTCAGGGTGCTCGGTGCTCAGTACTCAGGGTGCTGGGCGCTCAGTGCTCAGGGTGCTGGGTGCTCAGTACTCAGGGTGCTGGGTGCTCGGTGCTCAGGGTGCTCGGTGCTCAGTACTCATGGGGCTGGGTGCTCAGTGCTCAGGGTGCTGGGTGCTCAGCGCTCAGGGTGCTGGGTGCTCAGTAATCGGGGTGCTCAGTGCTCAGTACTCAGGGTGCTGGGTGCTCAGTGCTCAGCGTGCTGGGTGCTCAGTACTCAGTGCTCAGGATGCTGGGTGCTCAGTGCTCAGGGTTCTGGGTGCTCAGTGCTCAGGGTGCTCAGTGCTCAGTGCTCAGTGCTCAGGGTGCTGGGTGCTCAGTGCTCGGGGTGCTGGGTGCTCAGTGCTCGGGGTGCTGGCTGCTCAGTGCTCTGGGTGCTCGGTGCTCAGTGCTCGGGGTGCTGGGTTCTCAGTACTCGGGGTGCTCAGTGCTCAGTACTCAGGGTGCTGGGTGCTCAGTGCTCATGGTGCTGGGTGCTCAGCGCTCGGGGTGCTGGCTGCTCCGTTCTCAGGTTGCTGGGTGCTCAGTACTCGGGGTGCTGGGTGCTCAATACTCAGGGTGCTGGGTGCTCATTGCTCGGGGTGCTGGGTGCTCAGTGCTCGGGGTGCTGGGTGCTCAGTGCTCGGGGTGCTGGGTGCTCAGTGCTCAGTACTCAGGGTGCTGGGTGCTCAGTGCTCAGTACTCAGGGTGCTGGGTGCTCAGTGCTCAGGGTGCTGGGTGCTCAGTGCTCAGGGTGCTGGGTGCTCAGTGCTCAGGGTGCTGGGTACTCAGTGCTCGGGGTGCTGGGTGCTCAGTACTCAGGGTGCTGGGTGCTCAGTACTCAGGGTGCTGGGTGCTCAGTGCTCGGGGTGCTGGGTGCTCAGTGCTCAGTGTGCTCGGTGCTCAGTACTCAGGGTGCTGGGTGCTCAGTGCTCAGGGTGCTCAGTACTCAGGGTGCTGTGTGTTCAGTGCTCACGGTGCTGGGTGCTCAGTACTCAGGGTGCTCGGTGCTTTGTACTCAGGGTGCTGGGTGCTCAGTACTCCGAGTGCTGGGTGCTCAGTGCTCGGGGTGCTCGGTGCTCAGTGCTCAAGGTGCTGGGTGCTCAGTACTCAGGGTGATCATTGCTCAGGGTGCTTGGTGCTCAGTACTCAGGGTGCTGGGTGCTCAGTACTCAAGGTGCTCATTGCTCAATACTCAGGGTGCTCAGTGCTCAGTACTAATGGTGCTCAGTGCTCAGTGTGCTGGGTGCTCAGTGCTCGGGGTGCTCGGTGCTCGGTACTCAGGGTGCTGGGTGCTCAGTGCTCAGGGTGCTGGGTGCTCAGTGCTCAGGGTGCTGGGTGCTCAGTGCTCAGGGTGCTGGGTGCTCAGTACTCAGGGTGCTCGGTGCTCGGGGTGCAAGGTGCTCAGTGCTCGGGGTGCTGGGTGCTCAGTGCTCGGGGTGCTGGGTGCTCAGTGCTCAGAGTGCTGGGTGCTCAGTACTCTGGGTGCTCGGTGCTCAGTACTCAGGGTGCTGGGTGCTCAGTGCTCAGGGTGCTCAGTGCTCAGTTCTCAGCGTGCTGGGTGCTCAGTGCTCAGGGTGCTTGGTGCTCAGTACTCAGGGTGCTCAGTGCTCAGTACTCAGCGTGCTGGGTGCTCAGTGCTCAGGGTGCTGGGTGCTCAGTGCTCGGGGTGCTGGGTGCTCATTACTCAGGGTGCTGGGTGCTCAGTACTCACGGTGCTCAGTGCTTTTGGTGCTGGGTGCTCAGTGCACAGGGTGCTCAGTGCTTGGGGTGTTGGGTGCTCAGTGGGCAGTACTCAGGGTGCTCGGTGCTCAGTGCTCAGGTTGCTCAGTGCTCAGTGCTCTGGGTGCTGGGTGCTCAGTGCTCGGGGTGCTGGGTGCTCAGTTCTCAGGGTGCTGGGTGCTCAGTACTCAGGGTGCTCAGTGCTCAGGGTGCTGGGTGCTCAGTGCTCGGGGTGCTGGGTACTCAGAGCTCAGTACACAGGGTGCTTGCTGCTCAGTGCTCGGGGTGCTGGGTGCTCAGTGCTCAGTACTCAGGGTGCTGGGTGCTCAGTACTAAGGGTGCTCAGTGCTCAGTGTGCTGGGTGCTCAGTGCTCGGGGTGCTCGGTGCTCAGTACTCAGGGTGCTGTGTGCTCAGTGCTCAGGGTGCTGGGTGCTCAGTGCTCAGGGTGCTGGGTGCTCAGTGCTCAGGGTGCTGGGTGCTCAGTACTCAGGGTGCTCGGTGCTCGGGGTTCTGGGTGCACAGTGCTCGGGGTGCTCGGTGCTCAGTACTCGGGGTGCTCAGTGCTCAGTACTCAGGGTGCTGGGTGCTCATTGCTCAGGGTGCTGGGTGCTCTGTACTCAGGGTGCTGGGTGCTCGGTGCTCAGTACGCTGGGTCCTCAGTACTCAGGGAGCTGGGTGCTCAGTACTCAGGGTGCTGGGTGGTCAGTACTCAGGGTGCTCGTTGCTCAGTACTCAGGGTGCTGGGTGCTCAGTGCTCAGGGTGCTGGGTGCTCAGTACTCAGGGTGCTGGGTGCTCAGTGCTCGGGGTGCTCGGTGCTCATTACGCTGTGTGCTCAGTACTCAGGGTGCTGGGTGCTCAGTACTCAGGGTGCTGGGTGCTCAGTACTCCGGGTGCTGGGTGCTTAGTACTCAGGGTGCTGGGTGCTCAGTGCTCAGGGTGCTCGGTGCTCAGTGCTCGGGGTGCTGGGTGCTCAGTACTCAGGTTGCTCGGTGCTCAGTACTCAGGGTGCTCAGTGCTCAGTACTAAGGGTGCTCAGGCTCAGTGCTCGGGGTGCAGGGTGCTCAGTGCTCGGGGTGCTGGGTGCACAGTGCTCGGGGTGCTGGGTGTCTCAGTGCTCAGGGTGCTGGGTACTCAGTGCTCAGAGTGCTGGGTGCTCAGTACTCAGGGTGCTCGGTGCTCAGTACTCTGGGTGCTGGGTGCTCAGTGCTCAGGGTGCTCGGTGCTCAGTTTTCAGCGTGCTGGGTGCTCAGTGCTCAGGGTGCTCGGTGCTCAGTACTCAGGGTGCTCAGTGCTCAGGGTGCTGGGTGCTCAGTGCTCAGGGTGCTGGGTACTCAGTGCTCGGGGTGCTGGGTGCTCAGTACTCAGGGTGCTGGGTGCTCAGTACTCAGGGTGCTGGGTGCTCAGTGCTCGGGGTGCTGGGTGCTCAGTGCTCAGTGTGCTCGGTGCTCAGTACTCAGGGTGCTGGGTGCTCAGTGCTCAGGGTGCTCAGTACTCAGGGTGCTGTGTGTTCAGTGCTCACGGTGCTGGGTGCTCAGTACTCAGGGTGCTCGGTGCTTTGTACTCAGGGTGCTGGGTGCTCAGTACTCCGGGTGCTGGGTGCTCAGTGCTCGGGGTGCTCGGTGCTCAGTGCTCAAGGTGCTGGGTGCTCAGTACTCAGGGTGATCATTGCTCAGGGTGCTGGGTGCTCAGTACTCAGGGTGCTGGGTGCTCAGTACTCAAGGTGCTCATTGCTCAATACTCAGGGTGCTCAGTGCTCAGTACTAATGGTGCTCAGTGCTCAGTGTGCTGGGTGCTCAGTGCTCGGGGTGCTCGGTGCTCGGTACTCAGGGTGCTGGGTGCTGAGTGCTCAGGGTGCTGGGTGCTCAGTGCTCAGGGTGCTGGGTGCTCAGTGCTCAGGGTGCTGGGTGCTCAGTACTCAGGGTGCTCGGTGCTCGGGGTGCAGGGTGCTCACTGCTCGGGGTGCTGGGTGCTCAGTGCTCGGGGTGCTGGGTGCTCAGTGCTCAGAGTGCTGGGTGCTCAGTACTCTGGGTGCTCGGTGCTCAGTACTCAGGGTGCTGGGTGCTCAATGCTCAGGGTGCTCAGTGCTCAGTTCTCAGCGTGCTGGGTGCTCAGTGCTCAGGGTGCTTGGTGCTCAGTACTCAGGGTGCTCAGTGATCAGTACTCAGCGTGCTGGGTGCTCAGTGCTCAGGGTGCTGGGTGCTCAGTGCTCGGGGTGCTGGGTGCTCATTACTCAGGGTGCTGGGTGCTCAGTACTCAGGGTGCTCAGTGCTTGGGGTGCTGGGTGCTCAGTGCACAGGGTGCTCAGTGCTTGGGGTGTTGGGTGCTCAGTGGGCAGTACTCAGGGTGCTCGGTGCTCAGTGCTCAGGTTGCTCAGTGCTCAGTGCTCTGTGTGCTGGGTGCTCAGTGCTCGGGGTGCTGGGTGCTCAGTTCTCAGGGTGCTGGGTGCTCAGTACTCAGGGTGCTCAGTGCTCAGGGTGCTGGGTGCTCAGTGCTCGGGGTGCTGGGTACTCAGAGCTCAGTACACAGGGTGCTTGGTGCTCAGTGCTCGGGGTGCTGGGTGCTCAGTGCTCAGTACTCAGGGTGCTGGGTGCTCAGTACTAAGGGTGCTCAGTGCTCAGGGTGCTGGGTGCTCAGTGCTCGGGGTGCTCGGTGCTCAGTACTCAGGGTGCTGTGTGCTCAGTGCTCAGGGTGCTGGGTGCTCAGTGCTCAGGGTGCTGGGTGCTCAGTGCTCAGGGTGCTGGGTGCTCAGTACTCAGGGTGCTCGGTGCTCGGGGTTCTGGGTGCACAGTGCTCGGGGTGCTCGGTGCTCAGTACTCGGGGTGCTCAGTGCTCAGTACTCAGGGTGCTGGGTGCTCATTGCTCAGGGTGCTGGGTGCTCTGTACTCAGGGTGCTGGGTGCTCGGTGCTCAGTTCGCTGGGTCCTCAGTACTCAGGGAGCTGGGTGCTCAGTACTCAGGGTGCTCGGTGCTCAGTACTCAGGGTGCTGGGTGCTCAGTGCTCAGGGTGCTGTGTGCTCAGTACTCAGGGTGCTGGGTGCTCGGTGCTCAGTATGCTGGGTGCTCAGTACTCAGGGTGCTGGCTGCTCAGTACTCAGGGTGCTCGGTGCTCAGTACTCAGGGTGCTGGCTGCTCAGTGCTCGGGGTGCTCAGTGCTTGAGGTGCTGGGTGCTCAGTACTCAGGGTGCTCAGTGCTTGGGGTGTTGGGTGCTTACTACTCAGGGTGCTGGGTGCTCAGTGCTCAGGGTGTTGGGTGCTCAGTACTCAGGGTGTTGGGTGCTCAGTACTCAGGGTGCTGGGTGCTCAGTGCTCGGGGTTCTGGGTGCTCAGTACTCTGGGTGCTCAGTGCTCAGTACTCAGGGTGCTGGGTGCTCAGTGCTCAGGGTGCTGGGTGCTCAGCCCTCGGGGTGCTCCCTGCTCGGTTCTCAGATTGCTGGGTGCTCAGTACTCGGGGTGCTGGGTGCTCAGTACTCAGGGTGCTGGGTGCTCATTGCTGGGGGTGCTGGGTGCTCAGTGCTCGGGGTGCTGGGTGCTCAGTGCTCGGGGTGCTGGGTGCTCAGTACTCGGGGTGCTGGGTGCTCAGTGCTCAGGGTGCTGGGTCTCAGTGCTCGGGGTACTGGGTATTCAGTGCTCAGTACACAGGGTGCTGGGTGCTCAGTGCTCGGGGTGCTGTGTGCTCAGTGCTCAGTACTCAGGGTGCTGGGTGCTCAGTGCTCGGGGTGCTGGGTGCTCAGTACTCAGAGTGCTCGGTGCTTAGTACTCAGGGTGCTGGGTGCTCAGTACTCCGGGTGCTGGGTGCTCAGTGCTCGGGGTGCTCGGTGCTCAGTGCTCAAGGTGCTGGGTGCTCAGTACTCAGGGTGATCATTGCTCAGGGTGCTGGGTGCTCAGTACTCAGGGTGCTGGGTGCTCAGTACTCGGGGTGCTGGGTGCTCGGTGCTCAGGGTGCTGGGTGCTCAGTACTCAGGGTGCTGGGTCCTCAGTACTCAGGGAGCTGGGTGCTCAGTGCTCAGGGTGCTGGGTGCTCAGTGCTCGGGGTGCTCGGTGCTCAGTACTCAGGGTGCTGGGTGCTCAGTGCTCAGGGTGCTGGGTGCTCAGTGCTCAGGGTGCTGGGTGCTCAGTGCTCAGGGTGCTGGGTGCTCAGTACTCAGGGTGCTCGGTGCTCGGGGTTCTGGGTGCACAGTGCTCGGGGTGCTCGGTGCTCAGTACTCGGGGTGCTCAGTGCTCAGTACTCAGGGTGCTGGGTGCTCATTGCTCAGGGTGCTGGGTGCTCTGTACTCAGGGTGCTGGGTGCTCGGTGCTCAGTACGCTGGGTCCTCAGTACTCAGGGAGCTGGGTGCTCAGTACTCAGGGTGCTGGGTGGTCAGTACTCAGGGTGCTCGTTGCTCAGTACTCAGGGTGCTGGGTGCTCAGTGCTCAGGGTGCTGGGTGCTCAGTACTCAGGGTGCTGGGTGCTCAGTGCTCGGGGTGCTCAGTGCTCATTACGCTGTGTGCTCAGTACTCAGGGTGCTGGGTGCTCAGTACTCAGGGTGCTGGGTGCTCAGTACTCCGGGTGCTGGGTGCTTAGTACTCAGGGTGCTGGGTGCTCAGTGCTCAGGGTGCTCGGTGCTCAGTGCTCGGGGTGCTGGGTGCTCAGTACTCAGGTTGCTCGGTGCTCAGTACTCAGGGTGCTCAGTGCTCAGTACTAAGGGTGCTCAGGCTCAGTGCTCGGGGTGCAGGGTGCTCAGTGCTCGGGGTGCTGGGTGCACAGTGCTCGGGGTGCTGGGTGTCTCAGTGCTCAGGGTGCTGGGTACTCAGTGCTCAGAGTGCTGGGTGCTCAGTACTCAGGGTGCTCGGTGCTCAGTACACTGGGTTCTGGGTGCTCAGTGCTCAGGGTGCTCAGTGCTCAGTTTTCAGCGTGCTGGGTGCTCAGTGCTCAGGGTGCTCGGTGCTCAGTACTCAGGGTGCTCAGTGCTCAGTACTCAGCGTGCTGGGTGCTCAGTGCTCAGGGTGCTGGGTGCTCAGTACTCAGGGTGCTGGGTGCTTAGTACTCAGGGTGCTCGGTCCTCAGTGCTCAGGGTGCTGGGTGCTCAGTACTCAGGGTGCAGGATGCTCAGTGCTCAGGGTGCTCAGTGCTCAGTACTCAGGGTGCTCAGTGCTCAGGGCTCTGGGTGCTGGGTGCTCAGTGCTCGGGGTGCTGGGTGCTCAGTGCTCAGGGTGCTGGGTGCTCAGTACTCAGGTTGCTCAGTGCTCGGGGTGCTGGATGCTCAGTACTCAGGGTGCTGGGTGCTCAGTGCTCAGGGTGCTGGGTGCTCAGTGCTCAAGGTGCTCGGTGCTTAGTACTCAGGGTACTCGGTGCTCGGGGTGCTGGGTGGTCAGTGCTCAGGGTGCTCAGTGCTCAGTACTCAGGGTGCTCAGTGCTCAGTGCTCTGGGTGTTGGGTGCTCAGTGCTCGGGGTGCTGGGAGCTCAGTGCTCAGGGTGCTGGGTGCTCAGTACTCAGGGTGCTCAGTGCTCAGGGTGCTATGTGCTCAGTGCTCAGGGTGCTGGGTACTCAGTGCTCAGTACACAGGGTGCTGGGTGCTCAGTGCTCGGGGTGCTGGGTGCTCAGTGCTCAGTACTCAGGGTGCTGGCTGCTCAGTGCTCAGGGTGCTGGATGCTCAGTACTGAGGGTGCTGGGTTCTCAGTGCTCAGGGTGCTGGGTGCTCAGTACTCAGGGTGCTGGGTGCTCAGTACTCAGTATGCTGGGTGCTCAGTGCTCAGGGTGCTGGGTGCTCAGTGCTCAGGGTGCTGGGTGCTCAGTACTCAGGGTGCTCGGTGCTCAGTACTCAGGGTGCTGGGTGCTCAGTGCTCAGCGTGCTGTGTGCTCAGTACTTAGGGTGCTGGGTGCTCGGTGCTCAGTATGCTGGGTGCTCAGTACTCAGGGTGCTGGCTGCTCAGTACTCAGGGTGCTCGGTGCTCAGTACTCAGGGTGCTGGCTGCTCAGTGCTCGGGGTGCTCAGTGCTTGGGGTGCTGGGTGCTCAGTACTCATGGTGCTCAGTGCTTGGGGTGTTGGATGCTTAGTACTCAGGGTGCTGTTTGCTCAGTGCTCAGGGTGCTGGGTGCTCAGTACTCAGGGTGCTGGGTGCTCAGTACTCAGGGTGCTGGGTGCTCAGTGCTCGGGGTGCTGGGTGCTCAGTACTCGGGGTGCTCAGTGCTCAGTACTCAGGGTGCTGGGTGCTCAGTGCTCAGGGTGCTGGGTGCTCAGTACTCAGGGTGCTGGGTGCTCAGTGCTCAGGGTGCTGTTTGCTCAGTACTCGGGGTGCTCAGTGCTCAGTACTCAGGGTGCTGGGTGCTCAGTGCTCAGGGTGCTGGGTGCTCAGCGCTCGGGGTGCTGGCTGCTCGGTTCTCAGGTTGCTGGGTGCTCAGTACTGGGGGTGCTGGGTGCTCAGTACTCAGGGTGCTGGGTGCTCATTGCTCGGGGTGCTGGGTGCTCAGTGCTCGGGGTGCTGGGTGCTCAGTGCTCGGGGTGCTGGGTGCTCAGTACTCAGGGTGCTGGGTGCTCAGTGCTCAGGGTGCTGGGTCTCAGTGCTCGGGGTACTGGGTAATCAGTGCTCAGTACACAGGGTGCTGGGTGCTCAGTGCTCGGGTTGCTGTGTGCTCAGTGCTCAGTACTCAGGGTGCTGGGTGCTCAGTGCTCGGGGTGCTGGGTGCTCAGTACTCAGGGTACTTGGTGCTCAGTACTGAGGGTGCTGGGTGATCAGTGCTCAGGGTGCTGGGTGCTCAGTACTCAGGGTGCTCGGTGCTCAGTACTCAGGGTGCTGGGTGCTCAGTGCTCAGGGTGCTGGGTCCTCAGTGCTCGGGGTGCTGGGTGCTTAGTGCTCGGGGTGCTGGGTGCTCAGTACTCAGGGTGCTGGGTGCTCAGTAGTCGGGGTGCTGGGTGCTCAGTACTCAGGGAGCTGGGTGCTCAGTACTCAGGGTGCTGGGTGCTCAGTACTCAGGTGCTGGGTGCTCAGTGCTCAGGGTGCTGGGTGATCAGTGCTCGGGGTGCTGGGTGCTCAGTACTCGGGTGCTGGGTGCTCAGTGCTCAGGGTGCTGGGTGATCAGTGCTCGGGGTGCTGGGTGCTCAGTGCTCAGTACTCAGGGTGCTGGGTGCTCAGTGCTCAGGGTGGTGGGTGCTCAGTGCTCAGTACTCAGGGTGCTGGGTGCTCAGTGCTCTGGGTTCTGGGTGCTCAGTGCTCACGGTGCTGGGTGCTCAGTGCTCAGGGTGCTGGGTACTCAGTGCTCGGTGTGCTGGGTGCTCAGTACTCAGGGTGCTGGGTGCTCAGTACTCAGGGTGCTGGGTGCTCAGTGCTCGGGGTGCTGGGTGCTCAGTGCTCAGTGTGCTCGGTGCTCAGTCCTCAGGGTGCTGGGTGCTCAGTGCTCGTGGTGCTCAGTACCCAGGGTGCTGGGTGCTCAGTGCTCGGGGTGCTGGGTGCTCAGTACTCAGGGTGCTCGGTGCTTAGTACTCAGGGTGCTGGGTGCTCAGTACTCCGGGTGCTGGGTGCTCAGTCCTCGGGGTGCTCGGTGCTCAGTGCTCAAGGTGCTGGGTGCTCAGTACTCAGGGTGATCATTGCTCAGGGTGCGTTGTGCTCAGTACTCAGGGTGCTGGGTGCTCAGTACTCAAGGTGCTCAGTGCTCAGTACTCAGGGTGCTCAGTGCTCAGTACTAAGGGTGCTCAGTGCTCAGGGTGCTGGGTGCTCAGTGCTCGGGGTGCTCGGTGCTCAGTGCTCAGGGTGCTGGGTGCTCAGTACTCAGGGTGCTCGGTGCTCGGGGTTCTGGGGGCTCAGTGCTCGGGGTGCTCGGTGCTCAGTACTCGGGGTGCTCAGTGCTCAGTACTCAGGGTGCTGGGTGCTCAGTGCTCAGGGTGCTGGGTGCTCAGTACTCAGGGTGCTGGGTGCTCGGTACTCAGTACGCTGGGTCCTCAGTACTCAGGGAGCTGGGTGCTCAGTACTCAGGGTGCTGGGTGCTCAGTACTCAGGGTGCTCGGTGCTCAGTACTCAGGGTGCTGGGTGCTCAGTGCTCAGGGTGCTGGGTGCTCAGTACTCAGGGTGCTGGGTGCTCAGTGCTCGGGGTGCTCGGTGCTCATTACGCTGGGTGCTCAGTACTCAGGGTGCTGGGAGCTCAGTACTCAGGGTGCTGGGTGCTCAGTACTCAGGGTGCTGGGTGCTTAGTACTCAGGGTGCTGGGTGCTCAGTGCTCAGGGTGCTCGGTGCTCAGTGCTCGGTGTGCTGGGTGCTCAGTACTCAGGGTGCTCGGTGCTCAGTACTCAGGGTGCTCAGTGCTCAGTACTCAGGGTGCTCAGGCTCAGTGCTCGGGGTGCAGGGTGCTCAGTGCTCGGGGTGCTGGGTGCTCAGTGCTCGGGGTGCTGGGTGTCTCAGTGCTCAGGGTGCTGGGTACTCAGTGCTCAGAGTGCTGGGTGCTCAGTACTCAGGGTGCTCGGTGCTCAGTACTCAGGGTGCTGGGTGCTCAGTGCTCAGGGTGCTCAGTGCTCAGTTTTCAGCGTGCTGGGTGCTCAGTGCTCAGGGTGCTCAGTGCTCAGTACTCAGGGTGCTCAGTGCTCAGTACTCAGCGTGCTGGGTGCTCAGTGCTCAGGGTGCTGGGTGCTCAGTACTCAGGGTGCTGGGTGCTTAGTACTCAGGGTGCTCGTTCCTCAGTGCTCAGGGTGCTGTGTGCTCAGTACTCAGGGTGCAGGGTGCTCAGTGCTCAGGGTGCTCAGTGCTCAGTACTCAGGGTGCTCAGTGCTCAGTGCACTGGGTGCTGGGTGCTCAGTGCTCGGGGTGCTGGGTGCTCAGTGCTCAGGGTGCTGGGTGCTCAGTACTCAGGGTGCTCAGTGCTCGGGGTGCTGGATGCTCAGTACTCAGGGTGCTGGGTGCTCAGTGCTCAGGGTGCTGGGTGCTCAGTACTCAGGGTGCTGGGTGCTCAGTACTCAGTATGCTGGGTGCTCAGTGCTCGGGGTGCTCAGTACTCAGGGTGCTGGGTGTTCAGTGCTCAGGGTATTGGGTGCTCAGTACTCAGGGTGCTTGGTCCTTAGTACTCAGGGTGCTGGGTGCACAGTACTCCGGGTGCTGGGTGCTCAGTGCTCGAGGTGCTCGGTGCTCAGTGCTCAGGGTGCTGGGTGCTCAGTACACAGGGTGCTCATTGCTCAGGGTGCTGGGTGCTCAGTACACAGGGTGCTCAGTGCTCAGTACTCAGGGTGCTCAGTGATCAGTACTCAGGGTGCTCAGGGCTCAGGGTGCTGGGTGCTCACTGCTCGGGGTGCTGGGTGTTCAGTACTCAGGGTGCTGGGTGCTCAGTATTCAAGGTGCTCAGTGCTCAGTACTCAGGGTGCTCAGTGCTCAGTACTAAGGGTGCTCAGTGCTCAGGGTGCTGGGTGCTCAGTGCTCGGGGTGCTCGGTGCTCAGTACTCAGGGTGCTGTGTGCTCAGTGCTCAGGGTGCTGGGTGCTCAGTGCTCATGGTGCTGGGTGCTCAGTACTCAGGGTGCTCGGTGCTCGGGGTTCTGGGTGCTCAGTGCTCGGGGGGCTCGGTGCTCAGTACTTGGGGTGCTCAGTGCTCAGTACTCAGGTTGCTGGGTTCTCAGTGCTCAGGGTGCTGGGTGCTCAGTACTCAGGGTGCTGGGTGCTCGGTGCTCAGTACGCTGGGTCCTCAGTTCTCAGGGAGCTGGGTGCTCAGTACTCAGGGTGCTGGGTGCTCAGTACTCAGGGTGCTCGGTGCTCAGTACTCAGGGTGCTGGGTGCTCAGTGCTCAGGGTGCTGGGTGTTCAGTACTCAGGGTGCTGGGTGCTCAGTGCTCGGGGTACTCGGTGCTCAGTACGCTGGGTGCTCAGTACTCAGGGTGCTGGGTGCTCAGTACTCAGGGTGCTGGGTGCTCAGTACTCAGGGTGCTGGGTGCTTAGTACTCAGGGTGCTGGGTGCTCAGTGCTCAGGGTGCTCGGTGCTCAGTGCTCGGGGTGCTGGGTGCTCAGTACTCAGGGTGCTCGGTGCTCAGTACTCAGGGTGCTCAGTGCTCAGTACTCAGGGTGCTCAGGCTCAGTGCTCAGGGTGCTCAGTGCTCAGTACTCAGGGTGCTCAGTGCTCAGTGCTCTGGGTGCTGGGTGCTCAGTGCTCGGGGTGCTGGGTGCTCAGTGCTCAGGGTGCTGGGGGCTCAGTCCTCAGGGTGCTCAGTGCTTAGGGTGCTGGGTGCTCAGTGCTCGGGGTGCTGGATGCTCAGTACTCAGGGTGCTGGGTGCTCAGTGCTCAGGGTGCTGTGTGCTCAGTACTCAGGGTGCTGGGTGCTCAGTACTCAGTTTGCTGGGTGCTCAGTGCTCGTGGTGCTCAGTACTCAGGGTCCTGGGTGTTCAGTGATCAGGGTATTGGGTGCTCAGTACTCAGGGTGCTTGGTGCTTAGTACTCAGGGTGCTGGGTGCTCAGTACTCCGGGTGCTGGGTGCTCAGTGCTCGAGGTGCTCGGTGCTCAGTACTCAGGGTTCTCATTGCTAAGGGTGCTGGGTGCTCAGTACTCAGGGTGCTCAGTGATCAGTACTCAGGGTGCTCAGTGCTCAGTACTCAGGGTGCTCAGGGCTCAGGGTGCTGGGAGCTCACTGCTCGGGGTGCTGGGTGCTCAGTGCTCAGGGTGCTCGGTGCTCAGTGCTCAGGGTGCTGTGTGCTCAGTATTCAGGGTGCTGGGTGCTCAGTACTCAGGGAGCTCAGTGCTCAGTACTCAGGGTGCTCAGTGCTCAGTACTCAGGGTGCTCAGTGCTCGGGGTGCAGGGTGCTCAGTACTCAGGGTGCTGGGTGCACAGTGCTCAGGGTGCTGGGTGCTCAGTGCTCAGGGTGCTCGGTGCTCGGGGTGCTGGGTGTGCAATGCTCGGGGTGCTGGGTGCTCAGTGCTCGGTGTGCTGGGTGCTCATTGCTCGGGTTGCTGGGTGCTCAGTGCTCGGGGTGCTGGGTGCTCAGTGCTCGGGGTGCTGGGTGCTCAGTACTCGGTTTGCTCGGTGCTCAGTACTCAGGGTGCTGGGTGCTCAGTGCTCAGGGTGCTGGGTGCGCAGTACTCAGGGTGCTGGGTGCTCAGTGCTCGGGGTGCTGGGTGCTCATTACTCAGGGTGCTGGGTGCTCAGTACTCAGGGTGCTCAGTGCTTGGGGTGCTGGGTGCTCAGTACTCAGGGTGCTCAGTGCTTGGGGTGTTGGGTGCTCAGTACTCAGGGTGCTGGGTGCTCAGGGTACTGGGTGGTCAGTACTCAGGGTGCTGGGTGCTCAGTACTCAGGGTGCTGGGTGCTCAGTGCTCGGGTTGCTGGGTGCTCAGTGCTCGGGGTGCTGGGTTCTCAGTGCTCGGGGTGCTGGGTGCTCAGTGCTCAGGGTTCTGGGTGCTCAGTGCTCCGGGCGCTGGGTGCTCAGTGCTCGGGGTGCTGGGTGCTCAGTGCTCGGGGTGCTCGGTGCTCAGTACGTTGTGTACTCACTACTCAGGGTGCTTGGTGCTCAGTGCTCAGGGTGCTGGGTGCTCAGTGCTCAGGGTGGTGGGTGCTCAGTGCTCAGGTGCTGGGTGCTCAGTACTCAGGGTGCTGGGTGCGCAGTGCTCGGGGTGCTGGGTGCTCAGTGCTCAGGGTGCTGGGTGCTCAGTGCTCAGGGTGCTGGGTGCTCAGTACTCGGGGTTTTGGGTGCTCAGTACTCAGGGTTCTGGGTGCTCAGTACTCAGGGTGCTGGGTGATCAGTACTCGGGTGCTGGGTGCTCAGTGCTCAGAGTGCTGGGTGCTCAGTGCTCAGTACTCAGGGTGCTGGGTGCTCAGTGCTCGGGGTGCTGGGTGCTCAGTGCTCAGTACTCAGGGTGCTGGGTGCTCAGTGCTCAGGGTGCTGGGTGCTCAGTGCTCAGGGTGCTGGGTGCTCGGTGCTTGGGGTGCTGGGTGCTTAGTGCTCGGGGTGCCCGGTGCTCAGTACTCGGGGTGCTCAGTGCTCAGTACTCAGGGTGCTGGGTGCTCAGTGCTCAGGGTGCTGGGTGCTCAGTACTCAGGGTGCTGGGTGCTCGGTGCTCATTACGCTGGGTGCTCAGTACTCAGGGTGCTGGGTGCTCAGTACTCAGGGTGCTGGGTGCTCAGTGCTCGGGGTGCTGGGTGCTCAGTACTCAGGGTGCTGGGTGCTCAGTGCTCGGGGGGCTGGGTGCTCAGTACTCGGGGTGCTCAGTGCTCATTACTCAGGGTGCTGGGTGCTCAGTGCTCGGGGTGCTGGGTGCTCAGTGCTCAGTACTCAGGGTGCTGGGTGCTGAGTGCTCAGGGTGCTGGGTGCTCAGTGCTCAGTGTGCTGGGTGCTCAGTGCTCAGGGTGCTGGGTACTCAGTGCTCAGGGTGCTGGGTACTCAGTGCTTGGGGTGCTGGGTGCTCAGTACTCAGGGTGCTGGTTGCTCAGTACTCAGGGTGCTCAGTGCTCAGTACTCAGGGTGCTCAGTGCTCAGGGTGCTGTGTGCTCAGTGCTCGGGGTGCTGGGAGCTCAGTACTCAGTATGCTGGGTGCTCAGTGCTCGGGGTGCTCAGTACTCAGGATGCTGTGTGTTCAGTGCTCAGGGTACTGGGTGCTCAGTACACAGGGTGCTTGGTGCTTAGTACTCAGGGTCCTGGGTGCTCAGTACTCCGGATGCTGGGTGCTCAGTGCTCGGGGTGCTCGGTGCTCAGTGCTCATTGTTCTGGGTGCTCAGTACTCTGGGCGCTGGGTGCTCAGTGTTCGGGGTGCTCGGAGCTCAGTACTCAGGGTGCTGGGTGCTCAGTGCTCGGGGTGCTCGGTGCTCAGTACTCAGGGTGCTGGGTGCTCAGTGCTCGGGGTGCTGGGTGCTCAGTGCTCAGTACTCAGGGTGCTGGGTGCTCAGTGCTCGGGGTGCTGGGTGCACAGTACTCAGGGTACTCGGTGCTCAGTACTCAGGGTGCTGGGTGATCAGTGCTCAGGGTGCTGGGTGCTCAGTACTCAGTGTGCTCGGTGCTCAGTACTCAGTGTGCTGGGTGCTCAGTACTCAGGGTGCTGGGTGCTCAGTACTCAGGGTGCTGGGTGCTCAGTGCTCAGGGTGCTGGGTCCTCAGTGCTCCGGGTGCTGGGTGCTCAGTGCTCAGGGTGCTGGGTGCTCAGTACTCAGGGTGCTGGGTGCTCAGAACTCGGGGTGCTGGGTGCTCAGTACTCAAGGAGCTGGGTGCTCAGTACTCAGGGTGCTGGGTGCTCAGTACTCGGGTGCTGGGTGCTCAGTGCTCAGGGTGCTGGGTGCTCAGTGCTCGGGGTGCTGGGTGCTCAGTGCTCAGTACTCAGGGTGCTGGGTGCTCAGTGCTCGGGGTGCTGGGTGCTCAGTGCTCAGTACTCAGGTTGCTGGGTGCTCAGTGCTCAGGGTGCTGGGTGCTCAGTGCTCAGGGTGCTGGGTGCTCAGTGCTCAGGGTGCTGGGTACTCAGTGCTCGGGGTGCTGGGTGCTCAGTACTCAGGGTGCTGGGTGCTCAGTACTCAGGGTGCAGGGTGCTCAGTGCTCGGGGTGCTGGGTGCTCAGTGCTCGGGGTGCTGGGTGCTCAGCGCTCGGGGTGCTCGGTGCTCAGTACTCAGGGTGCTGGGTGCTCAGTGCTCGGGGTGCTCAGTACTCAGGGTGCTGTGTGTTCAGTGCTCAGGGTGCTGGGTGCTCAGTACTCAGGGTGCTCGGTGCTTAGTACTCAGGGTGCTGGGTGCTCAGTACTCAGGGTGCTGGGTGCTCAGTACTCAGGGTGCAGGGTGCTCAGTGCTCGGGGTGCTGGCTGCTCAGTACTCAGGGTGCTCGGTGCTCAGTACTCAGGGTGCTGGCTGCTCAGTGCTCAGGGTGCTCAGTGCTTGGGGTGCTGGGTGCTCAGTACTCATGGTGCTCAGTGCTTGGGGTGTTGGATGCTTAGTACTCAGGGTGCTGTTTGCTCAGTGCTCAGGGTGCTGGGTGCTCAGTACTCAGGGTGCTGGGTGCTCAGTACTCAGGGTGCTGGGTGCTCAGTGCTCGGGGTGCTGGGTGCTCAGTACTCGGGGTGATCAGTGCTCAGTACTCAGGGTGCTGGGTGCTCAGTGCTCAGGGTGCTGGGTGCTCAGCGCTCGGGGTGCTGGCTGCTCGGTTCTCAGGTTGCTGGGTGCTCAGTACTGGGGGTGCTGGGTGCTCAGTACTCAAGGTGCTGGGTGCTCATTGCTCCGGGTGCTGGGTGCTCAGTGCTCGGGGTGCTGGGTGCTCAGTGCTCGGGGTGCTGGGTGCTCAGTACTCAGGGTGCTGGGTGCTCAGTGCTCAGGGTGCTGGGTCTCAGTGCTCGGGGTACTGGGTACTCAGTGCTCAGTACACAGGGTGCTGGGTGCTCAGTGCTCGGGGTGCTGTGTGCTCAGTGCTCAGTACTCAGGGTGCTGGGTGCTCAGTGCTCGGGGTGCTGGGTGCTCAGTACTCAGGGTACTTGGTGCTCAGTACTGAGTGTGCTGGGTGATCAGTGCTTAGGATGCTGGGTGCTCAGTACTCAGGGTGCTCGGTGCTCAGTACTCAGGGTGCTGGGTGCTCAGTGCTCAGGGTGCTGGGTCCTCAGTGCTCGGGGTGCTGGGTGCTTAGTGCTCGGGGTGCTGGGTGCTCAGTACTCAGGGTGCTGGGTGCTCAGTACTCGGGGTGCTGGGTGCTCAGTACTCAGGGAACTGGGTGCTCATTACTCAGGGTGCTGGGTGCTCAGTACTCAGGTGCTGGGTGCTCAGTGCTCAGGTTGCTGGGTGATCAGTGCTCGGGGTGCTGGGTGCTCAGTACTCAGGGTGCTGGGTGCTCAGTGCTCAGGGTGCTGGGTGCTCAGTACTCAGGCTGCTCGGTGCTCAGTACTCAGGGAGCTGGGTGCTCAGTACTCAGGGTGCTGTGTGCTCAGTACTCGGGTGCTGGGTGCTCAGTGCTCAGGGTGCTGGGTGCTCAGTGCTCGGGGTGCTGGGTGCTCAGTGCTCAGTACTCAGGGTGCTGGGTGCTCAGTGCTCAGGGAGCTGGGTGCTCAGTGCTCAGTACTCAGGGCGCTGGGTGCTCAGTGCTCTGGGTTCTGGGTGCTCAGTGCTCACGGTGCTGGGTGCTCAGTGCTCAGGGTGCTGGGTACTCAGTGCTCGGTGTGCTGGGTGCTCAGTACTCAGGGTGCTGGGTGCTCAGTACTCAGGGTGCTGGGTGCTCAGTGCTCGGGGTGCTGGGTGCTCAGTGCTCAATGTGCTCGGTGCTCAGTCCTCAGGGTGCTGGGTGCTCAGTGCACGGGGTGCTCAGTACCCAGGGTGCTGTGTGTTCAGTGCTCAGGGTGCTGGGTGCTCAGTACTCAGGGTGCTCGGTGCTTAGTACTCAGGGTGCTGGGTGCTCAGTACTCCGGGTGCTGGGTGCTCAGTGCTCGGGGTGCTCGGTGCTCAGTGCTCAAGGTGCTGGGTGCTCAGTACTCAGGGTGATCATTGCTCAGGGTGCTGGGTGCTCAGTACTCAGGGTGCTGGGTGCTCAGTACTCAAGGTGCTCAGTGCTCAGTACTCAGGGTGCTCAGTGCTCAGTACTAAGGGTGCTCAGTGCTCAGGGTGCTGGGTGCTCGGTGCTCAGTACTCAGGGTGCTGGGTGCTCAGTGCTCAGGGTGCTGGGTGCTCAGTGCTCAGGGTGCTGGGTGCTCAGTGCTCAGGGTGCTGGGTGCTCAGTACTCAGGGTGCTCGGTGCTCGGGGTTCTGGGTGCTCAGTGCTCGGGTGCTCGGTGCTCAGTACTCGGGGTGCTCAGTGCTCAGTACTCAGGGTGCTGGGTGCTCAGTGCTCAGGGTGCTGGGTGCTCAGTACTCAGGGTGCTGGGTGCTCGGTACTCAGTACGCTGGGTCCTCAGTACTCAGGGAGCTGATTGCTCAGTACTCAGGGTGCTGGGTGCTCAGTACTCAGGGTGCTCGGTGCTCAGTACTCAGGGTGCTGGGTGCTCAGTGCTCAGGGTGCTGGGTGCTCAGTACTCAGGGTGCTGGGTGCTCAGTGCTCGGGGTGCTCGGTGCTCATTACGCTGGGTGCTCAGTACTCAGGGTGCTGGGTGCTCAGTACTCAGGGTGCTGGGTGCTCAGTACTCAGGGTGCTGGGTGCTTAGTACTCAGGGTGCTGGGTGCTCAGTACTCAGGGTGCTGGGTGCTCAGTACTCAGGGTGCTCGGTGCTCAGTACTCAGGGTGCTCAGTGCTCAGTACTCAGGGTGCTCAGGCTCAGTGCTCGGGGTGCAGGGTGCTCAGTGCTCGGGGTGCTGGGTGCTCAGTGCTCGGGGTGCTGGGTGTCTCAGTGCTCAGGGTGCTGGGTACTCAGTGCTCAGAGTGCTGGGTGCTGAGTACTCAGGGTGCTCGGTGCTCAGTACTCAGGGTGCTGGGTGCTCAGTGCTCAGGGTGCTCAGTGCTCAGTTTTCAGCGTGCTGGGTGCTCAGTGCTCAGGGTGCTCAGTGCTCAGTACTCAGGGTGCTCAGTGCTCAGTACTCAGCGTGCTGGGTGCTCAGTGCTCAGGGTGCTGCTTGCTCAGTACTCAGGGTGCTGGGTGCTTAGTACTCAGGGTGCTCGTTCCTCAGTGCTCAGGGTGCTGGGTGCTCAATACTCAGGGTGCAGGGTGCTCAGTGGTCAGGGTGCTCAGTGCTCAGTACTCAGGGTGCTCAGTGCTCAGTGCACTGGGTGCTGGGTGCTCAGTGCTCGGGGTGCTGGGTGCTCAGTGCTCAGGGTGCTGTGTGCTCAGTACTCAGGGTGCTCAGTGCTCGGGGTGCTGGATGCTCAGTACTCAGGGTGCTGGGTGCTCAGTGCTCAGGGTGCTGGGTGCTCAGTACTCAGGGTGCTGGGTGCTCAGTACTCAGTATGCTGGGTGCTCAGTGCTCGGGGTGCTCAGTACTCAGGGTGCTGTGTGTTCAGTGCTCAGGGTATTGGGTGCTCAGTACTCAGGGTGCTTGGTCCTTAGTACTCAGGGTGCTGGGTGCTCAGTACTCCGGGTGCTGGGTGCTCAGTTCACGAGGTGCTCGGTGCTCAGGGCTCAGGGTGCTGGGTGCTCAGTACTCAGGGTGCTCATTGCTCAGGGTGCTGGGTGCTCAGTACACAGGGTGCTCAGTGCTCAGTACTCAGGGTGCTCAGTGCTCAGTACTCAGGGTGCTCAGGGCTCAGGGTGCTGGGTGCTCACTGCTCGGGGTGCTGGGTGCTCAGTACTCAGGGTGCTGGGTGCTCACTATTCAAGGTGCTCAGTGGTCAGTACTCAGGGTGCACAGTGCTCAGTACTAAGGGTGCTCAGTGCTCAGGGTGCTGGGTGCTCAGTGCTCGGGGTGCTCGGTGCTCAGTACTCAGGGTGCTGGGTGCTCAGTGCTCAGGGTGCTGGGTGCTCAGTGCTCAGGGTGCTGGGTGCTCAGTACTCAGGGTGCTCGGTGCTCGGGGTTCTGGGTGCTCAGTGCTCGGGGTGCTCGGTGCTCAGTACTTGGGATGCTCAGTGCTCAGTACTCAGGTTGCTGGGTGCTCACTGCTCAGGGTGCTGGGTGCTCAGTACTCAGGGTGCTGGGTGCTCGGTGCTCAGTACGCTGGGTCCTCAGTTCTCAGGGAGCTGGGTGCTCAGTACTCAGGGTGCTGGGTGCTCAGTACTCAGGGTGCTCGGTGCTCAGTACTCAGGGTGCTGGGTGCTCAGTGCTCAGGGTGCTGGGTGCTCAGTACTCAGGGTGCTGGGTGCTCAGTGCTCGGGGTGCTCGGTGCTCAGTACGCTGGGTGCTCAGTACTCAGGGTGCTGGGTGCTCAGTACTCAGTGTGCTGGGTGCTCAGTACTCAGGGTGCTCGGTGCTCAGTGCTCGGGGTGCTGGGTGCTCAGTACTCAGGGTGCTCGGTGCTCAGTACCCAGGGTGCTCAGTGCTCAGTACTCAGGGTGCTCAGGCTCAGTGCTCAGGGTGCTCAGTGCTCATTACTCAGGGTGCTCAGTGCTCAGTGCTCTGGGTGCTGGGTGCTCAGTGCTCGGGGTGCTGGGTGCTCAGTGCTCAGGGTGCTGGGTGCTCAGTCCTCAGGGTGCTGGGTGCTCAGTCCTCAGGGTGCTCAGTGCTCAGGGTGCTGGGTGCTTAGTACTCAGGTTGCTGGGTGCTCAGTGCTCAGGGTGCTCGGTGCTCAGTGCTCGGGGTGCTGGGTGCTCAGTACTCAGGGTGCTCGGTGCTCAGTACCCAGGGTGCTCAGTGCTCAGTACTCAGGGTGCTCAGGCTCAGTGCTCAGGGTGCTCAGTGCTCATTACTCAGGGTGCTCAGTGCTCAGTGCTCTGGGTGCTGGGTGCTCAGTGCTCGGGGTGCTGGGTGCTCAGTGCTCAGGGTGCTGGGTGCTCAGTCCTCAGGGTGCTCAGTGCTCAGGGTGCTGGGTGCTCAGTGCTCGGGGTGCTAGATGCTCAGTACTCAGGGTGCTGGGTGCTCAGTGCTCAGGTTGCTGGGTGCTCAGTACTCAGGGTGCTGGGTGCTCAGTACTCAGTATGCTGGGTGCTCAGTGCTCGTGGTGCTCAGTACTCAGGCTGCTGGGTGTTCAGTGCTCAGGGTATTGGGTGCTCAGTACTCAGGGTGCTTGGTGCTTACTACTCAGGGTGCTGGGTGCTCAGTACTCCGGGTGCTGGGTGCTCAGTGCTCGAGGTGCTCGGTGCTCAGTACTCAGGGTGCTCATTGCTCAGGGTGCTGGGTGCTCAGTACACAGGGTGCTCAGTGCTCAGTACTCAGGGTGCTCAGTCCTCAGTACTCAGGGTGCTCAGTGCTCAGTACTCAGGGTGCTCAGGGCTCAGGGAGCTGGGAGCTCACTGCTCGGGGTGCTGGGTGCTCAGTGCTCAGGGTGCTGTGTGCTCAGTGCTCAGGGTGCTCGGTGCTCAGTGCTCAGGGTGCTGTGTGCTCAGTATTCAGGGTGCTGGGTGCTCAGTACTCAGGGAGCTCAGTGCTCAGTACTCAGGGTGCTCAGTGCTCAGAACTCAGGGTGCTCAGTGCTCGGGGTGCTGGGTGCTCAGTACTCAGGTTGCTGGGTGCACAGTGCTCAGGGTTCTGGGTGCTCAGTGCTCAGGGTGCTCGGTGCTCGGGGTGCTGGGTGTGCAATGCTCGGGGTGCTGGGTGCTCAGTGCTCGGTGTGCTGGGTGCTCAGTGCTCGGGGTGCTGGGTGCTCAGTGCTCGGGGTGCTGGGTGCTCAGTGCTCGGGGTGCTGGGTGCTCAGTACTCGGGGTGCTCGGTGCTCAGTACTCAGGGTGCTGGGTGCTCAGTGCTCAGGGTGCTGGGTGCGCAGTACTCAGGGTGCTGGGTGCTCAGTGCTCAGTACGCTGGGTGCTCAGTACTCAGGGTGCTGGCTGCTCAGTACTCAGGTTGCTCGGTGCTTAGTACTCAGGGTGCTGGGTGCTCAGTGCTCGGGGTGCTGGGTGCTCATTACTCAGGGTGCTGGGTGCTCAGTACTCAGGGTGCTCAGTGCTTGGGGTGCTGGGTGCTCAGTACTCAGGGTGCTCAGTGCTTGGGGTGTTGGGTGCTCAGTACTCAGGGTGCTGGGTGCTCAGTGCTCAGGGTGCTGGGTGCTCAGTACTCAGGGTGCTGGGTGCTCAGTACTCAGGGTGCTGGGTGCTCAGTGCTCAGGGTGCTGGGTGCTCAGTACTCAGGGTGCTGGGTGCTCAGTACTCAGGGTGCTGGGTGCTCAGTGCTCGGGGTGCTGGGTGCTCAGTGCTCGGGGCGCTGGGTTCTCAGTGCTCGGGGTGCTGGGTGCTCAGTGCTCAGGGTTCTGGGTGCTCAGTGCTCGGGGCGCTGGGTGCTCAGTGCTCGGGGTGCTGGGTGCTCAGTGCTCGGGGTGCTCGGTGCTCAGTACGTTGTGTACTCACTACTCAGGGTGCTTGGTGCTCAGTGCTCAGGGTGCTGGGTGCTCAGTGCTCAGGGTGGTGGGTGCTCAGTGCTCAGGGTGCTGGGTGCTCAGTACTCAGGGTGCTGGGTGCGCAGTGCTCGGGGTGCTGGGTGCTCAGTGCTCAGGGTGCTGGGTGCTCAGTGCTCAGGGTGCTGGGTGCTCAGTACTCAGGGTTCTGGGTGCTCAGTACTCAGGGTGCTGGGTGATCAGTACTCAGGTGCTGGGTGCTCAGTGCTCAGAGTGCTGGGTGCTCAGTGCTCAGTACTCAGGGTGCTGGGTGCTCAGTGCTCGGGGTGCTGGGTGCTCAGTGCTCAGTACTCAGGGTGCTGGGTGCTCAGTGCTCAGGGTGCTGGGTGCTCAGTGCTCAGGGTGCTGGGTGCTCGGTGCTTGGGGTGCTGGGTGCTTAGTGCTCGGGGTGCCCGGTGCTCAGTACTCGGGGTGCTCAGTGCTCAGTACTCAGGGTGCTGGGTACACAGTGCTCAGGGTGCTGGGTGCTCAGTACTCAGGGTGCTGGGTGCTCGGTGCTCATTACGCTGGGTGCTCAGTACTCAGGGTGCTGGGTGCTCAGTACTCAGGGTGCTGGGTGCTCAGTGCTCGGGGTGCTGGGTGCTCAGTACTCAGGGTGCTGGGTGCTCAGTGCTCGGGGGGCTGGGTGCTCAGTACTCGGGGTGCTCAGTGCTCAGTACTCAGGGTGCTGGGTGCTCAGTGCTCGGGGTGCTGGGTGCTCAGTGCTCAGTACTCAGGGTGCTGGGTGCTGAGTGCTCAGGGTGCTGGGTGCTCAGTGCTTAGTGTGCTGGGTGCTCAGTGCTCAGGGTGCTGGGTACTCAGTGCTCAGGGTGCTGGGTACTCAGTGCTTGGGGTGCTGGGTGCTCAGTACTCAGGGTGCTGGTTGCTCAGTACTCAGGGTGCTCAGTGCTCAGTACTCAGGGTGCTCAGTGCTCAGGGTGCTGTGTGCTCAGTGCTCGGGGTTCTGGGTGCTCAGTGCTCTGGTTGCTCGGTGCTCAGTACTCAGGGTGCTGGGTGCTCAGTACTCAGTATGCTGGGTGCTCAGTGCTCGGGGTGCTCAGTACTCAGGATGCTGTGTGTTTAGTGCTCAGGGTACTGGGTGCTCAGTACTCAGGGTGCTTGGTGCTTAGTACTCAGGGTCCTGGGTGCTCAGTACTCCGGATGCTGGGTGCTCAGTGCTCCTGGTGCTCGGTGCTCAGTGCTCATTGTTCTGGGTGCTCAGTACTCTGGGCGCTGGGTGCTCAGTGTTCGGGGTGCTCGGAGCTCAGTACTCAGGGTGCTGGGTGCTCAGTGCTCGGGGTGCTCGGTGCTCAGTACTCAGGGTGCTGGGTGCTCAGTGCTCGGGGTGCTCGGTGCTCAGTACGTTGGGTGCTCACTACTCAGGGTGCTTGGTGCTCAGTGCTCAGGGTGCTGGGTGCTCAGTGCTCAGGGTGCTGGGTGCTCAGTGCTCAGGGTGCTGGGTGCTCAGTACTCAGGGTGCGGGGTGCGCAGTGCTCGGGGTACTGGGTGCTCAGTGCTCAGGGTGCTGGGTGCTCAGTACTCGGGGTGCTGGGTGCTCAGTACTCAGGGTGCTGGGTGCTCAGTACTCAGGGTGCTGGGTGATCAGTACTCGGGTGCTGGGTGCTCAATGCTCAGAGTGCTGGGTGCTCAGTGCTCAGTACTCAGGGTGCTGGGTGCTCAGTGCTCGGGGTCCTGGGTGCTCAGTGCTCAGTACTCAGGGTGCTGGGTGCTCAGTGCTCAGGGTGCTGGGTGCTCAGTGCTCAGGGTGCTGGGTGCTCAGTGCTCAGGGTGCTGGGTGCTCAGTGCTCAGGGTGCTGGGTACTCAGTGCTCGGGGTGCTGGGTGCTCAGTACTCAGGGTGCTGGGTACTCAGTACTCAGGGTGCTCAGTGCTCAGCACTCAGGGTGCTCAGTGCTCAGGGTGCTGGGTGCTCAGTGCTCAGGGTGCTGGGTGCTCAGTCCTCAGGGTGCTGGGTGCTCAGTGCTCAGGGTGCTCGGTGCTCAGTGCTCACTGTGCTGGGTGCTCAGTGCTCAGTACTCAGGGTGCTGGGTGCTCAGTGCTCGGGGTGCTGGGTGCACAGTACTCAGGGTACTCGGTGCTCAGTACTCAGGGTGCTGGGTGATCAGTGCTCAGGGTGCTGGGTGCTCAGTACTCAGTGTGCTCGGTGCCCAGTACTCAGTGTGCTGGGTGCTCAGTACTCAGGGTGCTGGGTGCTCAGTACTCAGGGTGCTCGGTGCTCAGTGCTCAGGGTGCTGGGTCCTCAGTGCTCCGGGTGCTGGGTGCTCAGTGCTCAGGGAGCTGGGTGCTCAGTACTCAGGGTGCTGGGTGCTCAGAACTCGGGGTGCTGGGTGCTCAGTACTCACGGAGCTGGGTGCTCAGTACTCAGGGTGCTGGGTTCTCAGTACTCGGGTGCTGGGTGCTCAGTGCTCAGGGTGCTGGGTGCTCAGTGCTCGGGGTGCTGGGTGCTCAGTGCTCAGTACTCAGGGTGCTGGGTGCTCAGTGCTCGGGGTGTTGGGTGCTCAGTGCTCAGTACTCAGGGTGCTGGGTGCTCAGTGCTCAGGGTGCTTTGTGCTCAGTGCTCAGGGTGCTGGGTGCTCAGTGCTCAGGGTGCTGGGTACTCAGTGCTCGGGGTGCTGGGTGCTCAGTACTCAGGGTGCTGGGTGCTCAGTACTCAGGGTGCGGGGTGCTCAGTGCTCGGGGTGCTGGGTGCTCAGTGCTCGGGGTGCTGGGTGCTCAGCGCTGGGGGTGCTCGGTGCTCAGTACTCAGGGTGCTGGGTGCTCAGTGCTCGGGGTGCTCAGTACTCAGGGTGCTGTGTGTTCAGTGCTCAGGGTGCTGGGTGCTCAGTACTCAGGGTGCTCGGTGCTTAGTACTCAGGGTGCTGGGTGCTCAGTACTCCGGGTGCTGGGTGCTCAGTGCTCGGGGTGCTCGGTGCTCAGTGCTCAAGTTGCTGCGTGCTCAGTACTCAGGGTGATCATTGCTCAGGGTGCTGGGTGCTCAGTACTCAGGGTGCTGGGTGCTCAGTTCTCAGGGTGCTCAGTGCTCAGTACTCAGGGTGCTCAGTGCTCAGTACTAAGGGTGCTCAGTCCTCAGGGTGCTGGGTGCTCAGTGCTCGGGGTGCTCGGTGCTCAGTACTCAGGGTGCTGGGTGCTCAGTGCTCAGGGTGCTGGGTGCTCAGTACTCAGGGTGCTGGGTACTCAGTACTCAGGGAGCTCGGTGCTCAGTACTCAGGGTGCTCGGTGCTCAGTGTTCGGGGTGCTGGGTGCTCAGTGCTCGTGGTGCTGGGTGCTCAGTGCTCAGTACTCAGGGTGCTGGGTGCTCAGTGCTCAGGGTGCTGGGTGCTCAGTGCTCAGTGTGCTGGGTGCTCACTACTCAGGGTGCTGGGTGCTCGGTACTCAGGGTGCTCAGTGCTCAGTACTCAGGGTGCTCAGTGCTCAGTACTCAGGGTGCTCAGGGCTCAGGGTGCTGGGTGCTCACTGCTCGGGGTGCTGGGTGCTCAGTGCTCAGGGTGCTGTGTGCTCAGTGCTCAGGGTGCTGGGTGCTCAGTGCTCAGGGTGCTGGGTGCTCAGTGCTCAGGGTGCTGGGTGCTCAGTACTCAGGGTGCTGGGTGCGCAGTGCTCGGGGTACTGGGTGCTCAGTGCTCAGGGTGCTGGGTGCTCAGTGCTCAGGGTGCTGGGTGCTCAGTGCTCAGGGTGCTGGGTGCTCAGTACTCGGGGTGCTGGGTGCTCAGTACTCAGGGTGCTGGGTGCTCAGTACTCAGGGTGCTGGGTGATCAGTACTCGGGTGCTGGGTGCTCAATGCTCAGAGTTCTGGGTGCTCAGTGCTCGGGATGCTGGGTGCTCAGTGCTCAGTACTCAGGGTGCTGGGTGCTCAGTGCTCGGGTTGCTGGGTGCTCAATGCTCAGTACTCGGGGTGCTGGGTGCTCAGTGCTCAGGGTGCTGGGTGCTCAGTGCTCAGGGTGCTGGGTGCTCAGTGCTCAGGGTGCTGGGTACTCAGTGCTCAGGGTGCAGGGTACTCAGTGCTCGGGGTGCTGGGTGCTCAGTACTCAGGGTGCTGGGTGCTCAGTACTCAGGGTGCTCAGTGCTCAGTACTCAGGGTGCTCAGTGCTCAGTACTCAGGGTGCTCAGTGCTCAGATTGCTGGGTGCTCAGTGCTCGGGGTGCTGGGTGCTCAGTCCTCAGGGTGATGGTTGCTCAGTGCTCAGGGTGCTCGGTGCTCAGTGCTCAGGGTGCTGGGTGCTCAGTTCTCCGGGTGCTGTGTGCTCAGTGCTCGGGGTGCTGGGTGCTCAGTACTCAGGGTGCTGGGTGCTCAGTGCTCAGGGTGCTGGGTGCTCAGTGCTCAGGGTGCTCGGTGCTTAGTACTCAGGGTGCTGGGTGCTCAGTACTCAGGGTGCTGGGTGCTCAGTGCTCAGGGTGCTGGGTGCTCAGTGCTCAGGGTGCTGGGTGCTCAGTACTCAGGGTGCTCGGTGCTCAGTGCTCAGGGTGCTGGGTGCACAGTGCTCGGGGTGCTGGGTGCTCAGTACTCAGGGTGCTGGGAGCTCAGTGCTCGGGGTGCTGGGTCTCAGTGCTCGGGGTACTGGGTACTCAGTGCTCAGTACACAGGGTGCTGGGTGCTCAGTGCTCGGGGTGCTGGGTGCTCATTGCTCAGTACTCAGGTTGCTGGGTGCTCAGTGCTCAGGGTTCTGGGTGCTCAGTGCTCTGGCTGCTGGGTGCTCAGTGCTCAGTACTCAGGGTGCTGGGTGCTCAGTGCTCGGGGTGCTGGGTGCTCAGTACTCAGGGTGCTGGGTGCTCAGTGCTCAGGGTTCTGTGTGCTCAGTGCTCTGGCTGCTGGGTGCTCAGTGCTCAGTACTCAGGGTGCTGGGTGCTCAGTGCTCAGGGTGCTGGGTGCTCAGTACACGGGGTGCTGGGTGCTCATTCTCGGGGTGCTGGGTGCTCAGTGCTGGGGGTGCTGGGTGCTCATTACTCATTGTGCTGGGTGCTCAGTGCTGGGGGTGCTGGGTGCTCATTACTTATTGTGCTGGGTGCTCAGTGCTCGGGGTGCTGGGTGCTCAGTACTCAGGGTGCTGGGTGCTCAGTGCTCGGGCTGCTGGGTGCTCAGTGCTCAGTACTCAGGGTGCTGGGTGCTCAGTGCTCGGGGTGCTGGGTGCTCAGTGCTCAGTACTCAGAGTGCTGGGTGCTCAGTGCTCAGGGTGCTGGGTGCTCAGTGCTCAGTACTCAGGGTGCTCAGTGCTCAGTACTCAGGGTGCTGGGTGCTCAGTGCTCGGGGTGCTGGGTGCTCAGTGCTCAGTACTCAGGGTGCTGGGTGCTCAGTGCTCCGGGTGCTGGGTGCTCAGTGCTCAGGGTGCTGGGTGCTCAGTGCTCGGGGTGCTGGGTGCTCAGTGCTCAGTACTCAGGGTGCTGGGTGCTCAGTACTCAGGGTGCGGGGTGCGCAGTGCTCGGGGTACTGGGTGCTCAGTGCTCAGGGTGCTGGGTGCTCAGTACTCGGGGTGCTGGGTGCTCAGTACTCCGGGTGCTGGGTGCTCAGTACTCAGGGTGCTGGGTGATCAGTACTCGGGTGCTGGGTGATCAGTACTCGGGTGCTGGGTGCTCAATGCTCAGAGTGCTGGGTGCTCAGTGCTCGGGGTGCTGGTTGCTCAGTGCTCAGTACTCAGGGTGCTGGGTGCTCAGTGCTCGGGGTGCTGGGTGCTCAGTGCTCAGTACTCAGGGTGCTGGGTGCTCAGTGCTCAGGGTGCTGGGTGCTCAGTGCTCAGGGTGCTGGGTGCTCAGTGCTCAGGGTGCTGTGTGCTCAGTGCTCAGGGTGCTGGGTACTCAGTGCTCGGGGTGCTGGGTGCTCAGTACTCAGGGTACTGGGTGCTCAGTACTCAGGGTGCTCAGTGCTCAGTACTCAGGGTGCTCAGTGCTCAGTACTCAGGGTGCTCAGTACTCAGGGCGCTCATTGCTCAGGGTGGTGGGTGCTCAGTGCTCAGGGTGCTGGGTGCTCAGTCCTCAGGGTGCTGGGTGCTCAGTGCTCAGGGTGCTCGGTGCTCAGTGCTCAGGGTGCTGGGTGCTCAGTACTCAGGGTGCTGGGTGCTCAGTGCTTGGGGTGCTGGGTGCTCAGTACTCAGGGTGCTGGGTGCTCAGTGCTCAGGGTGCTGGGTGCTCAGTGCTCAGGGTGTTCGTTGCTTAGTACTCAGGGTGCTCGGTGCTCGGGGTGCTGGGTGCTCAGTGCTCAGGGTGCAGGGTGCTCAGTGCTCGGGGTGCTGGGTGCTCAGTGCTCGGGGTGCTGGGTGCTCAGTGCTCAGGGTGCTGGGTGCTCAGTACTCAGGGTGCTGGGTGCTCGGTGCTCAGTACGCTGTGTGCTCAGTACTCAGGGTGCTGGCTGCTCAGTACTCAGGGTGCTCGGTTCTCAGTACTCAGGGTGCTGGGTGCTAAGGGCTCGGGGTGCTGGGTGCTCATTACTCAGGGTGCTGGGTGCTCAGTACTCAGGGTGCTCAGTGCTTGGGGTGCTGGGTGCTCAGTACTCAGGGTGCTCAGTGCTTGGGGTGTTGGGTGCTGGGTGCTCAGTGCTCAGGGTGCTCGGTGCTTAGTACTCAGGGTGCTGGGTGCTCAGTACTCAGGGTGCTCAGTGCTTGGGGTGCTGGGTGCTCAGTACTCAGGGTGCTGGGTGCTCAGTGCTCAGGGTGCTGGGTGCTCAGTGCTCAGGGTGCTCGGTGCTTAGTACTCAGGGTGCTGGGTGCTCAGTACTCAGGGTGCTGGGTGCTCAGTGCTCAGGGTGCTGGGTGCTCAGTGCTCAGGGTGCTGGGTGCTCAGTACTCAGGGTGCTCGGTGCTCAGTGCTCAGGGTGCTGGGTGCACAGTGCTCGGGGTGCTGGGTGCTCAGTACTCAGGGTGCTGGGAGCTCAGTGCTCAGGGTGCTGGGTCTCAGTGCTCGGGGTACTGGGTACTCAGTGCTCAGTACACAGGGTGCTGGGTGCTCAGTGCTCGGGGTGCTGGGTGCTCATTGCTCAGTACTCAGGTTGCTGGGTGCTCAGTGCTCAGGGTTCTGGGTGCTCAGTGCTCTGGCTGCTGGGTGCTCAGTGCTCAGTACTCAGGGTGCTGGATGCTCAGTGCTGGGGGTGCTGGGTGCTCATTACTTATTGTGCTGGGTGCTCAGTGCTCGGGGTGCTGGGTGCTCAGTACTCAGGGTGCTGGGTGCTCAGTGCTCGGGGTGCTGGGTGCTCAGTGCTCAGTACTCAGGGTGCTGGGTGCTCAGTGCTCGGGGTGCTGGGTGCTCAGTGCTCAGTACTCAGAGTGCTGGGTGCTCAGTGCTCAGGGTGCTGGGTGCTCAGTGCTCAGTACTCAGGGTGCTCAGTGCTCAGTACTCAGGGTGCTGGGTGCTCAGTGCTCGGGGTGCTGGGTGCTCAGTGCTCAGTACTCAGGGTGCTGGGTGCTCAGTGCTCCGGGTGCTGGGTGCTCAGTGCTCAGGGTGCTGGGTGCTCAGTGCTCCGGGTGCTGCGTGCTCAGTGCTCAGTACTCAGGGTGCTGGGTGCTCAGTGCTCAGGGTGCTGGGTGCTCAGTACTCAGGGTGCGGGGTGCGCAGTGCTCGGGGTACTGGGTGCTCAGTGCTCAGGGTGCTGGGTGCTCAGTACTCGGGGTGCTGGGTGCTCAGTACTCCGGGTGCTGGGTGCTCAGTACTCAGGGTGCTGGGTGATCAGTACTCGGGTGCTGGGTGCTCAATGCTCAGAGTGCTGGGTGCTCAGTGCTCGGGGTGCTGGGTGCTCAGTGCTCAGTACTCAGGGTGCTGGGTGCTCAGTGCTCGGGGTGCTGGGTGCTCAGTGCTCAGTACTCAGGGTGCTGGGTGCTCAGTGCTCAGGGTGCTGGGTGCTCAGTGCTCAGGGTGCTGGGTGCTCAGTGCTCAGGGTGCTGGGTGCTCAGTGCTCAGGGTGCTGGGTACTCAGTGCTCGGGGTGCTGGGTGCTCAGTACTCAGGGTACTGGGTGCTCAGTACTCAGGGTGCTCAGTGCTCAGTACTCAGGGTGCTCAGTGCTCAGTACTCAGGGTGCTCAGTACTCAGGGCGCTCATTGCTCAGGGTGGTGGGTGCTCAGTGCTCAGGGTGCTGGGTGCTCAGTCCTCAGGGTGCTGGGTGCTCAGTGCTCAGGGTGCTCGGTGCTCAGTGCTCAGGGTGCTGGGTGCTCAGTACTCAGGGTGCTGGGTGCTCAGTGCTTGGGGTGCTGGGTGCTCAGTACTCAGGGTGCTGGGTGCTCAGTGCTCAGGGTGCTGGGTGCTCAGTGCTCAGGGTGTTCGTTGCTTAGTACTCAGGGTGCTCGGTGCTCGGGGTGCTGGGTGCTCAGTGCTCGGGGTGCAGGGTGCTCAGTGCTCGGGGTGCTGGGTGCTCAGTGCTCGGGGTGCTGGGTGCTCAGTGCTCAGGGTGCTGGGTGCTCAGTACTCAGGGTGCTGGGTGCTCGGTGCTCAGTACGCTGGGTGCTCAGTACTCAGGGTGCTGGCTGCTCAGTACTCAGGGTGCTCGGTGCTCAGTACTCAGGGTGCTGGGTGCTAAGGGCTCGGGGTGCTGGGTGCTCATTACTCAGGGTGCTGGGTGCTCAGTACTCAGGGTGCTCAGTGCTTGGGGTGCTGGGTGCTCAGTACTCAGGGTGCACAGTGCTTGGGGTGTTGGGTGCTCAGTACTCAGGGTGGTGGGTGCTCAGTGCACAGGGTGCTGGGTGCTCAGTACTCAGGGTGCTTGGTGCTCAGTACTCAGGGTGCTGGTTGCTCAGTTCTCGAGGTGCTGGGTGCTCAGTGCTCGGGGTGCTGGGTGCTCAGTGCTCAGTACTCAGGGTGCTGGGTGCTCAGTCCTCGGGGTGCTGGGTACTCAATGCTCAGTACTCAGGGTGCTGGGTGCTCAGTGCTCAGGGTGCTGGGTGCTCAGTGCTCAGGGTGCTGGGTGCTCAGTGCTCAGGGTGCTGGGTACTCAGTGCTCAGGGTGCTGGGTACTCAGTGCTCGTGGTGCTGGGTGCTAAGTACTCAGGGTGCTGGGTGCTCAGTACTCAGTGCTCAGTACTCAGGGTGCTCAGTGCTCAGTACTCAGGGTGCTCAGTGCTCAAATTGCTGGGTGCTCAGTGCTCGGGGTGCTGGGTGCTCAGTCCTCAGGGTGATGGGTGCTCAGTGCTCAGGGTGCTTGGTGCTCAGTGCTCAGGGTGCTAGGTGCTCAGTTCTCCGGGTGCTGTGTGCTCAGTGCTCGGGGTGCTGGGTGCTCAGTACTCAGGGTGCTGGGTGCTCAGTGCTCAGGGTGCTGGGTGCTCAGTGCTCAGGGTGCTCGGTGCTTTGTACTCAGTGTGCTGGGTGCTCAGTACTCAGGGTGCTGGGTGCTCAGTGCTCAGGGTGCTGGGTGCTCAGTGCTCAGGGTGCTGTGTGCTCAGTACTCAGGGTGCTCGGTGCTCAGTGCTCAGGGTGCTGGGTGCACAGTGCTCGGGGTGCTGGGTGCTCAGTACTCAGGGTGCTTGGTGCTCAGTGCTCAGAGTGCTGTGTGCTCAGTGCTCGGGGTGCTGGGTGCTCAGTGCTCAGGGTGCTCGGTGCTCAGTGCTCAGGGTGCTGGGTGCTCAGTGCTCGGGGTGCTGGGTGCTCAGTGCTCAGTACTCAGGGTGCTGGGTGCTCAGTGCTCGGGGTGCTGGGTGCTCAGTGCTTAGTACTCAAGGTGCTGGGTGCTTAGTGCTCAGTGTGCTGGGTGCTCAGTGCTCAGGGTGCTGGGTACTCAGTGCTCAGGGTGCTGGGTACTCAGTGCTCGGGGTGCTGGGTGCTCAGTACTCAGGGTGCTGGTTGCTCAGTACTCAGGGTGCTCAGTGCTCAGTACTCAGGGTGCTCAGTGCTCAGTACTCAGGGTGCTCAGTGCTCAGGGTGCTGGGTGCTCAGTGCTCGGGATGCTGGGTGCTCAGTGCTCAGGGTGCTGGGTGCTCAGTACTCAGTATGCTGGGTGCACAGTGCTCGGGGTGCTCAGTACTCAGGATGCTGTGTGTTGAGTGCTCAGGGTACTGGGTGCTCAGTACTCAGGGTGCTTGGTGCTTAGTACTCAGGGTGCTGGGTGCTCAGTACTCCGGGTGCTGGGTGCTCAGTGCTCGGGGTGCTCGGTGCTCAGTGCTCAGGGTGCTGGGTGCTCAGTACTCAGGGTGCTCATTGCTCAGGGTGCTTGGTGCTCAGTACTCAGGGTGCTCAGTGCTCAGTACTCAGGGTGCTCAGTGCTCAGTACTCAGGGTGCTCAGTGCTCAGTACTCAGGGTGCTCAGGGCTCAGGGTGCTGGGTGCTCACTGCTCGGGGTGCTCGGTGCTCAGTGCTCAGGGTGCTGGGTGCTCAGTATTCAGGGTGCTGGGTGCTCAATACTCAGGGTGCTCAGTGCTCAGTACTCAGGGTGCTCAGTGCTCATTACTCAGGGTGCTCAGTGCTCAGGGTGCTGGGTGCTCAGTGCTCGGGGTGCTGGGTGCTCAGTGCTCAGGGTGCTGGGTGCTCAGTACTCAGGGTGCTGGGTGCTCAGTACTCAGTATGCTGGGTGCTCAGTGCTCGGGGTGCTCAGTACTAAGGGTGCTGTTTGTTCAGTGCTCAGGGTACTGGGTGCTCAGTACTCAGGGTGCTTGGTGCTTAGTACTCAGGGTGCTGGGTGCTCAGTACTCCGGGTGCTGGGTGCTCAGTGCTCGGGGTGCTCGGTGCTCAGTGCTCAGCGTGCTGGGTGCTCAGTACTCAGGGTGCTCATTGCTCAGGGTGCTGGGTGCTCAGTACTCAGGGTGCTGGGTGCTCAGTACTCAGGGTGCTGGGTGCTCAGTACTCAGGGTGCTCAGTGCTCAGTACTCAGGGTGCTCAGTGCTCAGTACTCAGGGTGCTCAGGGCTCAGGGTGCTGGGTGCTCACTGCTCGGGGTGCTGGGTGCTCAGTGCTCAGGGTGCTGTGTGCTCAGTGCTCAGGGTGCTGGGTGCTCTGTGCTCAGGGTGCTGGGTGCTCAGTGCTCAGGGTGCTGGGTGCTCAGTACTCAGGGTGCTGGGTGCGCAGTGCTCAGGGTGCTGGGTGCTCAGTGCTCAGGGTGCTCGGTGCTTAGTACTCAGGGTGCTGGTTGCTCAGTACTCAGGGTGCTGGGTGCTCAGTGCTCAGGGTGCTGGGTGCTCAGTGCTCAGGGTGCTGGGTGCTCAGTACTCAGGGTGCTCGGTGCTCAGTGCTCAGGGTGCTGGGTGCACAGTGCTCGGGGTGCTGGGTGCTCAGTACTCAGGGTGCTGGGAGCTCAGTGCTCAGGGTGCTGGGTCTCAGTGCTCGGGGTACTGGGTACTCAGTGCTCAGTACACAGGGTGCTGGGTGCTCAGTGCTCGGGGTGCTGGGTGCTCATTGCTCAGTACTCAGGTTGCTGGGTGCTCAGTGCTCAGGGTTCTGGGTGCTCAGTGCTCTGGCTGCTGGGTGGTCAGTGCTCAGTACTCAGGGTGCTGGGTGCTCAGTGCTCGGGGTGCTGGGTGCTCAGTACACGGGGTGCTGGGTGCTCATTCTCGGGGTGCTGGGTGCTCAGTGCTGGGGGTGCTGGGTGCTCATTACTCATTGTGCTGGGTGCTCAGTGCTGGGGGTGCTGGGTGCTCATTACTTATTGTGCTGGGTGCTCAGTGCTCGGGGTGCTGGGTGCTCAGTACTCAGGGTGCTGGGTGCTCAGTGCTCGGGGTGCTGGGTGCTCAGTGCTCAGTACTCAGGGTGCTGGGTGCTCAGTGCTCGGGGTGCTGGGTGCTCAGTGCTCAGTACTCAGAGTGCTGGGTGCTCAGTGCTCAGGGTGCTGGGTGCTCAGTGCTCAGTACTCAGGGTGCTCAGTGCTCAGTACTCAGGGTGCTCAGGGCTCAGTGCTCGGGGTGCTGGGTGCTCAGTGCTCAGTACTCAGGGTGCTGGGTGCTAAGTGATCCGGGTGCTGGGTGCTCAGTGCTCAGGGTGCTGGGTGCTCAGTGCTCGGGGTGCTGGGTGCTCAGTGCTCAGTACTCAGGGTGCTGGGTGCTCAGTGCTCAGGGTGCTGGGTGCTCAGTACTCAGGGTGCGGGGTGCGCAGTGCTCGGGGTACTGGGTGCTCAGTGCTCAGGGTGCTGGGTGCTCAGTACTCGGGGTGCTGGGTGCTCAGTACTCCGGGTGCTGGGTGCTCAGTACTCAGGGTGCTGGGTGATCAGTACTCGGGTGCTGGGTGCTCAATGCTCAGAGTGCTGGGTGCTCAGTGCTCGGGGTGCTGGGTGCTCAGTGCTCAGTACTCAGGGTGCTGGGTGCTCAGTGCTCGGGGTGCTGGGTGCTCAGTGCTCAGTACTCAGGGTGCTGGGTGCTCAGTGCTCAGGGTGCTGGGTGCTCAGTGCTCAGGGTGCTGGGTGCTCAGTGCTCAGGGTGCTGGGTGCTCAGTGCTCAGGGTGCTGGGTACTCAGTGCTCGGGGTGCTGGGTGCTCAGTACTCAGGGTACTGGGTGCTCAGTACTCAGGGTGCTCAGTGCTCAGTACTCAGGGTGCTCAGTGCTCAGTACTCAGGGTGCTCAGTACTCAGGGCGCTCATTGCTCAGGGTGGTGGGTGCTCAGTGCTCAGGGTGCTGGGTGCTCAGTCCTCAGGGTGCTGGGTGCTCAGTGCTCAGGGTGCTCGGTGCTCAGTGCTCAGGGTGCTGGGTGCTCAGTACTCAGGGTGCTGGGTGCTCAGTGCTTGGGGTGCTGGGTGCTCAGTGCTCAGGGTGCTGGGTGCTCAGTGCTCAGGGTGTTCGTTGCTTAGTACTCAGGGTGCTCGGTGCTCGGGGTGCTGGGTGCTCAGTGCTCGGGGTGCAGGGTGCTCAGTGCTCGGGGTGCTGTGTGCTCAGTGCTCGGGGTGCTGGGTGCTCAGTGCTCAGGGTGCTGGGTGCTCAGTACTCAGGGTGCTGGGTGCTCGGTGCTCAGTACGCTGGGTGCTCAGTACTCAGGGTGCTGGCTGCTCAGTACTCAGGGTGCTCGGTGCTCAGTACTCAGGGTGCTGGGTGCTAAGGGCTCGGGGTGCTGGGTGCTCATTACTCAGGGTGCTGGGTGCTCAGTACTCAGGGTGCTCAGTGCTTGGGGTGCTGGGTGCTCAGTACTCAGGGTGCTCAGTGCTTGGGGTGTTGGGTGCTCAGTACTCAGGGTGCTGGGTGCTCAGTGCACAGGGTGCTGGGTGCTCAGTACTCAGGGTGCTGGGTGCTCAGTACTCAGGGTGCTGGTTGCTCAGTTCTCGAGGTGCTGGGTGCTCAGTGCTCGGGGTGCTGGGTGCTCAGTGCTCAGTACTCAGGGTGCTGGGTGCTCAGTCCTCGGGGTGCTGGGTACTCAATGCTCAGTACTCAGGGTGCTGGGTGCTCAGTGCTCAGGGTGCTGGGTGCTCAGTGCTCAGGGTGCTGGGTGCTCAGTGCTCAGGGTGCTGGGTACTCAGTGCTCAGGGTGCTGGGTACTCAGTGCTCGTGGTGCTGGGTGCTAAGTACTCAGGGTGCTGGGTGCTCAGTACTCAGTGCTCAGTACTCAGGGTGCTCAGTGCTCAGTACTCAGGGTGCTCAGTGCTCAAATTGCTGGGTGCTCAGTGCTCGGTGTGCTGGGTGCTCAGTCCTCAGGGTGATGGGTGCTCAGTGCTCAGGGTGCTTGGTGCTCAGTGCTCAGGGTGCTAGGTGCTCAGTTCTCCGGGTGCTGTGTGCTCAGTGCTCGGGGTGCTGGGTGCTCAGTACTCAGGGTGCTGGGTGCTCAGTGCTCAGGGTGCTGGGTGCTCAGTGCTCAGGGTGCTCGGTGCTTTGTACTCAGTGTGCTGGGTGCTCAGTACTCAGGGTGCTGGGTGCTCAGTGCTCAGGGTGCTGGGTGCTCAGTGCTCAGGGTGCTGTGTGCTCAGTACTCAGGGTGCTCGGTGCTCAGTGCTCAGGGTGCTGGGTGCACAGTGCTCGGGGTGCTGGGTGCTCAGTACTCAGGGTGCTTGGTGCTCAGTGCTCAGGGTGCTGTGTGCTCAGTGCTCGGGGTGCTGGGTGCTCAGTGCTCAGGGTGCTCGGTGCTCAGTGCTCAGGGTGCTGGGTGCTCAGTGCTCGGGGTGCTGGGTGCTCAGTGCTCAGTACTCAGGGGGCTGGGTGCTCAGTGCTCGGGGTGCTGGGTGCTCAGTGCTTAGTACTCAAGGTGCTGGGTGCTTAGTGCTCAGTGTGCTGGGTGCTCAGTGCTCAGGGTGCTGGGTACTCAGTGCTCAGGGTGCTGGGTACTCAGTGCTCGGGGTGCTGGGTGCTCAGTACTCAGGGTGCTGGTTGCTCAGTACTCAGGGTGCTCAGTGCTCAGTACTCAGGGTGCTCAGTGCTCAGTACTCAGGGTGCTCAGTGCTCAGGGTGCTGGGTGCTCAGTGCTCGGGATGCTGGGTGCTCAGTGCTCAGGGTGCTGGGTGCTCAGTACTCAGTATTCTGGGTGCACAGTGCTCGGGGTGCTCAGTACTCAGGATGCTGTGTGTTGAGTGCTCAGGGTACTGGGTGCTCAGTACTCAGGGTGCTTGGTGCTTAGTACTCAGGGTGCTGGGTGCTCAGTACTCCGGGTGCTGGGTGCTCAGTGCTCGGGGTGCTCGGTGCTCAGTGCTCAGGGTGCTGGGTGCTCAGTACTCAGGGTGCTCATTGCTCAGGGTGCTTGGTGCTCAGTACGCAGGGTGCTCAGTGCTCAGTACTCAGGGTGCTCAGTGCTCAGTACTCAGGGTGCTCAGTGCTCAGTACTCAGGGTGCTCAGGGCTCAGGGTGCTGGGTGCTCACTGCTCGGGGTGCTCGGTGCTCAGTGCTCAGGGTGCTGGGTGCTCAGTATTCAGGGTGCTGTGTGCTCAATACTCAGGGTGCTCAGTGCTCAGTACTCAGGGTGCTCAGTGCTCATTACTCAGGGTGCTCAGGTTGCTGGGTGCTCAGTGCTCGGGGTGCTGGGTGCTCAGTGCTCAGGGTGCTGGGTGCTCAGTACTCAGGGTGCTGGGTGCTCAGTACTCAGTATGCTGGGTGCTCAGTGCTCGGGGTGCTCAGTACTAAGGGTGCTGTTTGTTCAGTGCTCAGGGTACTGGGTGCTCAGTACTCAGGGTGCTTGGTGCTTAGTACTCAGGGTGCTGGGTGCTCAGTACTCCGGGTGCTGGGTGCTCAGTGCTCGGGGTGCTCGGTGCTCAGTGCTCAGCGTGCTGGGTGCTCAGTACTCAGGGTGCTCATTGCTCAGGGTGCTGGGTGCTCAGTACTCAGGGTGCTGGGTGCTCAGTACTCAGGGTGCTGGGTGCTCAGTACTCAGGGTGCTCAGTGCTCAGTACTCAGGGTGCTCAGTGCTCAGTACTCAGGGTGCTCAGGGCTCAGGGTGCTGGGTGCTCACTGCTCGGGGTGCTGGGTGCTCAGTGCTCAGGGTGCTGTGTGCTCAGTGCTCAGGGTGCTGGGTGCTCTGTGCTCAGGGTGCTGGGTGCTCAGTGCTCAGGGTGCTGGGTGCTCAGTACTCAGGGTGCTGGGTGCGCAGTGCTCGGGGTACTGGGTGCTCAGTGCTCAGGGTGCTGGGTGCTCAGTGCTCAGGGTGCTGGGTGCTCAGTACTCGGGGTGCTGGGTGCTCAGTACTCAGGGTGCTGGGTGCTCAGTACTCAGGGTGCTGGGTGATCAGTACTCGGGTGTAGGGTGCTCAATGCTCAGAGTTCTGGGTGCTCAGTGCTCGGGATGCTGGGTGCTCAGTGCTCAGTACTCAGGGTGCTGGGTGCTCAGTGCTCGGGGTGCTGGATGCTCAATGCTCAGTACTCAGGGTGCTGGGTGCTCAGTGCTCAGGGTGCTGGGTGCTCAGTGCTCAGGGTGCTGGGTTCTCAGTGCTCAGGGTGCTGGGTACTCAGTGCTCAGGGTGCTGGGTAATCAGTGCTCGGGGTGCTGGGTGCTCAGTACTCAGGGTGCTGGGTGCTCAGTACTCAGGGTGCTCAGTGCTCAGTACTCAGGGTGCTCAGTTCTCAGTACTCAGGGTGCTCAGTGCTCAGATTGCTGGGTGCTCAGTGCTCGGGGTGCTGGGTGCTCAGTCCTCAGGGTGATGGGTGCTCAGTGCTCAGGGTGCTCGGTGCTCAGTGCTCAGGGTGCTGGGTGCTCAGTTCTCCGGGTGCTGTGTGCTCAGTGCTCGGGGTGCTGGGTGCTCAGTACTCAGGGTGCTGGGTGCTCAGTGCTCATTGTGCTGGGTGCTCAGTGCTCAGGGTGCTCGGTGCTTAGTACTCAGGGTGCTGGGTGCTCAGTACTCAGGGTGCTGGGTGCTCAGTGCTCAGGGTGCTGGGTGCTCAGTGCTCAGGGTGCTGGGTGCTCAGTACTCAGGGTGCTCGGTGCTCAGTGCTCAGGGTGCTGGGTGCACAGTGCTCGGGGTGCTGGGTGCTCAGTACTCAGGGTGCTGGGTGCTCAGTGCTCAGGGTGCTGGGTCTCAGTGCTCGGGGTACTGGGTACTCAGTGCTCAGTACACAGGGTGCTGGGTGCTCAGTGCTCGGGGTGCTAGGTGCTCATTGCTCAGTACTCAGGGTGCTGGGTGCTCAGTGCTCGGGGTGCTGGGTGCTCAGTACTCAGGGTACTCGGTGCTCAGTACTCAGGGTGCTGGGTGATCAGTGCTCAGGGTGCTGGGTGCTCAGTACTCAGTGTGCTGGGTGCTCAGTACTCAGGGTGCTGGGTGCTCAGTACTCAGGGTGCTGGGTGCTCAGTACTCAGGGTGCTGGGTGCTCAGTGCTCAGGGTGCTGGTTCCTCAGTGCTCGGGGTGCTGGGTGCTCAGTGCTCACTGTGCTGGGTGCTCAGTACTCAGGGTGCTGGGTGCTCAGTACTCGGGGTACTGGGTGCTCAGTACTCAGGGAGCTGGGTGCTCAGTACTCAGGGTGCTGGGTGCTCAGTATTCGGGTGCTGGGTGCTCAGTGCTCAGGGTTCTGGGTGCTCAGTGCTCGGGGTGCTGGGTGCTCAGTGCTCAGTACTCAGGGTGCTGGGTGCTCACTGCTCAGGGTGCTGGGTGCTCAGTGCTCAGTACTCAGGGTGCTGGGTGCTCAGTGCTCGGGGTGCTGGGTGCTCAGTGCTCTGTACTCAGGGTGCTGGGTGCTCAGTGCTCCGGGTGCTGGGTGCTCAGTGCTCAGGGTGCTGGGTGCTCAGTGCTCAGGGTGCTGGGTGCTCAGTGATCAGGGTGCTGGGTGCTCAGTACTCAGGGTGCGGGGTGCGCAGTGCTCGGGGTACTGGGTGCTCAGTGCTCAGGGTGCTGGGTGCTCAGTACTCGGGGTGCTGGGTGCTCAGTACTCCGGGTGCCGGGTGCTCAGTACTCAGGGTGCTGGGTGATCAGTACTCGGGTGCTGGGTGCTCAATGCTCAGAGTGCTGGGTGCTCAGTGCTCAGGGTGCTGGGTGCTCAGTGCTCAGTACTCAGGGTGCTAGGTGCTCAGTGCTCGGGGTGCTGGGTGCTCAGTGCTCAGTACTCAGGGTGCTGGGTGCTCAGTGCTCAGGGTGCTGGGTGCTCAGTGCTCAGGGTGCTGGGTGCTCAGTGCTCAGGGTGCTCAGTGCTCAGTACTCAGGGTGCTCAGTGCTCAGTACTCAGGGTGCTCAGGGCTCAGGGTGCTGGGTGCTCACTGCTCGGGGTGCTGGGTGCTCAGTGCTCAGGGTGCTGTGTGCTCAGTGCTCAGGGTGCTGGGTGCTCTGTGCTCAGGGTGCTGGGTGCTCAGTGGTCAGGGTGCTGGGTGCTCAGTACTCAGGGTGCTGGGTGCGCAGTGCTCGGGGTACTGGGTGCTCAGTGCTCAGGGTGCTGGGTGCTCAGTGCTCAGGGTGCTGGGTGCTCAGTACTCGGGGTGCTGGGTGCTCAGTACTCAGGGTGCTGGGTGCTCAGTACTCAGGGTGCTGGGTGATCAGTACTCGGGTGTAGGGTGCTCAATGCTCAGAGTTCTGGGTGCTCAGTGCTCGGGATGCTGGGTGCTCAGTGCTCAGTACTCAGGGTGCTGGGTGCTCAGTGCTCGGGGTGCTGGATGCTCAATGCTCAGTACTCAGGGTGCTGGGTGCTCAGTGCTCAGGGTGCTGGGTGCTCAGTGCTCAGGGTGCTGGGTGCTCAGTGCTCAGGGTGCTGGGTACTCAGTGCTCAGGGTGCTGGGTAATCAGTGCTCGGGGTGCTGGGTGCTCAGTACTCAGGGTGCTGGGTGCTCAGTACTCAGGGTGCTCAGTGCTCAGTACTCAGGGTGCTCAGTTCTCAGTACTCAGGGTGCTCAGTGCTCAGATTGCTGGGTGCTCAGTGCTCGGGGTGCTGGGTGCTCAGTCCTCAGGGTGATGGGTGCTCAGTGCTCAGGGTGCTCGGTGCTCAGTGCTCAGGGTGCTGGGTGCTCAGTTCTCCGGGTGCTGTGTGCTCAGTGCTCGGGGTGCTGGGTGCTCAGTACTCAGGGTGCTGGGTGCTCAGTGCTCATTGTGCTGGGTGCTCAGTGCTCAGGGTGCTCGGTGCTTAGTACTCAGGGTGCTGGGTGCTCAGTACTCAGGGTGCTGGGTGCTCAGTGCTCAGGGTGCTGGGTGCTCAGTGCTCAGGGTGCTGGGTGCTCAGTACTCAGGGTGCTCGGTGCTCAGTGCTCAGGGTGCTGGGTGCACAGTGCTCGGGGTGCTGGGTGCTCAGTACTCAGGGTGCTGGGTGCTCAGTGCTCAGGGTGCTGGGTCTCAGTGCTCGGGGTACTGGGTACTCAGTGCTCAGTACACAGGGTGCTGGGTGCTCAGTGCTCGGGGTGCTAGGTGCTCATTGCTCAGTACTCAGGGTGCTGGGTGCTCAGTGCTCGGGGTGCTGGGTGCTCAGTACTCAGGGTACTCGGTGCTCAGTACTCAGGGTGCTGGGTGATCAGTGCTCAGGGTGCTGGGTGCTCAGTACTCAGTGTGCTGGGTGCTCAGTACTCAGGGTGCTGGGTGCTCAGTACTCAGGGTGCTGGGTGCTCAGTACTCAGGGTGCTGGGTGCTCAGTGCTCAGGGTGCTGGTTCCTCAGTGCTCGGGGTGCTGGGTGCTCAGTGCTCACTGTGCTGGGTGCTCAGTACTCAGGGTGCTGGGTGCTCAGTACTCGGGGTACTGGGTGCTCAGTACTCAGGGAGCTGGGTGCTCAGTACTCAGGGTGCTGGGTGCTCAGTATTCGGGTGCTGGGTGCTCAGTGCTCAGGGTTCTGGGTGCTCAGTGCTCGGGGTGCTGGGTGCTCAGTGCTCAGTACTCAGGGTGCTGGGTGCTCACTGCTCAGGGTGCTGGGTGCTCAGTGCTCAGTACTCAGGGTGCTGGGTGCTCAGTGCTCGGGGTGCTGGGTGCTCAGTGCTCTGTACTCAGGGTGCTGGGTGCTCAGTGCTCCGGGTGCTGGGTGCTCAGTGCTCAGGGTGCTGGGTGCTCAGTGCTCAGGGTGCTGGGTGCTCAGTGATCAGGGTGCTGGGTGCTCAGTACTCAGGGTGCGGGGTGCGCAGTGCTCGGGGTACTGGGTGCTCAGTGCTCAGGGTGCTGGGTGCTCAGTACTCGGGGTGCTGGGTGCTCAGTACTCCGGGTGCCGGGTGCTCAGTACTCAGGGTGCTGGGTGATCAGTACTCGGGTGCTGGGTGCTCAATGCTCAGAGTGCTGGGTGCTCAGTGCTCAGGGTGCTGGGTGCTCAGTGCTCAGTACTCAGGGTGCTAGGTGCTCAGTGCTCGGGGTGCTGGGTGCTCAGTGCTCAGTACTCAGGGTGCTGGGTGCTCAGTGCTCAGGGTGCTGGGTGCTCAGTGCTCAGGGTGCTGGGTGCTCAGTGCTCAGGGTGCTGGGTGCTCAGTGCTGAGGGTGCTGGGTACTCAGTGCTCGGGGTGCTGGGTGCTCAGTACTCAGGGTGCTGGGTGCTCAGTACTCAGGGTGCTCAGTGCTCAGTACTCAGGGTGCTCAGTGCTCAGTACTCAGGGTGCTCGGTGCTCAGGGTGCTGGGTGCTCAGTGCTCGGGGTGCTAGGTGCTCAGTTCTCAGGGTGCTCGGTGCTCAGTGCTCAGGGTGCTGGGTGCTCAGTGCTCAGTACTCAGGGTGCTGGGTGCTCAGTGCTCGGGGTGCTGGGTGCACAGTACTCAGGGTACTCGGTGCTCAGTACTCAGGGTGCTGGGTGCTCAGTACTCAGGGTGCTGGGTGCTCAGTGCTCGGGGTGCTGGGTGCTCAGTACACAGGGTGCTGGGTGCTCAGTGCTCAGGGTGCTTGGTGCTCAGTGCTCAGGGTGCTGGGTGCTCAGTGCTCGGGGTGCTGGGTGCTCAGTGCTCAGGGTGCTGGGTGCTCAGTGCTCAGGGCGCTGGGTGCTCAGTGCTCAGGGTGCTGGGTGCTCAGTGCTCAGGGTGCTTGGTGCTCAGTGCTCAGGGTGCTGGGTGCTCAGTGCTCGGGGTGCTGGGTGCTCAGTGCTCAGGGTGCTGGGTGCTCAGTGCTCAGGGTGCTGGGTGCTCAGTGCTCGGGGTGCTGGGTGCTCAGTGCTCAGTACTCAGGGTGCTGGGTGCTCAGTGCTCGGGGTGCTGGGTGCTCAGTGCTCAGTACACAGGGTGCTGGGTGCTCAGTGCTCAGGGTGCTGGGTGCTCAGTGTGCTGGGTGCTCAGTGCTCAGGGTGCTGGGTACTCAGTGCTCAGGGTGCTGGGTACTCACTGCTCAGGGTGCTGGGTGCTCAGTACTCAGGGTGCTGGTTGCTCAGTACTCAGGGTGCTCAGTGCTCAGTACTCAGGGTGCTCAGTGCTCAGTACTCAGGGTGCTCAGTGCTCAGGGTGCTGGGTGCTCAGTGCTCGGGGTGCTGGGTGCTCAGTGCTCGGGGTGCTGGGTGCTCAGTACTCAGGGTGCTGGGTGCTCAGTACTCAGTATGCTGGGTGCTCAGTGCTCGGGGTGCTCAGTACTCAGGATGCTGTGTGTTCAGTGCTCAGGGTACTGGGTGCTCAGTACTCAGGGTGCTTGGTGCTTAGTACTCAGGGTGCTGGGTGCTCAGTACTCCGGGTGCTGGGTGCTCAGTGCTCGTGGTGCTCGGTGCTCAGTGCTCAGGGTGCTGGGTGCTCAGTACTCAGGGTGCTCATTGCTCAGGGTGCTTGGTGCTCAGTACTCAGGGTGCTCAGTGCTCAGTACTCAGGGTGCTCAGTGCTCAGTACTCAGGGTACTCAGTGCTCAGTACTCAGGGTGCTCAGGGCTCAGGGTGCTGGGTGCTCACTGCTCGGGGTGCTCGGTGCTCAGTGCTCAGTGTGCTGGGTGCTCAGTATTCAGGGTGCTGTGTGCTCAGTGCTCGGGGTGCTCGGTGCTCAGTGCTCAGGGTGCTGGGTGCTCAGTACTCAGGGTGCTCATTGCTCAGGGTACTGGGTGCTCAGTACTCAGGGTGCTGGGTGCTCAGTACTCAGGGTCCTGGGTGCTCAGTACTCAGGGTGCTCAGTGCTCAGTACTCAGGGTGCTCAGTGCTCAGTACTCAGGGTGCTCAGGGCTCAGAGTGCTGGGTGCTCACTGCTCGGGTTGCTGGGTGCTCAGTGCTCAGGGTGCTGTGTGCTCAGTGCTCAGGGTGCTCGGTGCTCAGTGCTCAGGGTGCTGGGTGCTCAGTATTCAGGGTGCTGGGTGCTCAGAACTCAGGGTGCTCAGTGCTCAGTACTCAGGGTGCTCAGTACTCAGGGCGCTCAGTGCTCAGGGTGGTGGGTGCTCAGTGCTCAGGGTGCTGGGTGCTCAGTCCTCAGGGTGCTGGGTGCTCAGTGCTCAGGGTGCTCGGTGCTCAGTGCTCAGGGTGCTGGGTGCTCAGTACTCAGGGTGCTGGGTGCTCAGTGCTTGGGGTGCTGGGTGCTCAGTACTCAGGGTGCTGGGTGCTCGGTGCTCAGTATGCTGGGTGCTCAGTACTCAGGGTGCTGGCTGCTCAGTACTCAGGGTTCTCGGTGCTCAGTACTCAGGGTGCTGGGTGCTCAGTGCTCAGGGTGCTGGGTGCTCATTACTCAGGGTGCTGGGTGCTCAGTACTCAGGGTGCTCAGTGCTTGGGGTGCTGGGTGCTCAGTACTCAGGGTGCTCAGTGCTTGGGGTGTTGGGTGCTCAGTACTCAGGGTGCTGGGTGCTCAGTGCTCAGGGTGCTGGGTGCTCAGTACTCAGGGTGCTGGGTGCTCAGTGCTCGGGGTGCAGGGTGCTCAGTGCTCGGGGTGCTGGGTGCTCTGTGCTCGGGGTGCTGGGTGCTCAGTGCTCGGGGTGCTGGGTGCTCAGTGCTCAGGGTTCTGGGTGCTCAGTGCTCGGGGCGCAGGGTGCTCAGTGTTCGGGGTGCTCGGAGCTCAGTACTCAGGGTGCTGGGTGCTCAGTGCTCGGGGTGCTCGTTGTTCAGTACTCAGGGTGCTGGGTGCTCAGTGCTCGGGGTGCTCGGTGCTCAGTACGTTGGGTGCTCACTACTCAGGGTGCTTGGTGCTCAGTGCTCAGGGTGCTGGGTGCTCAGTGCTCAGGGTGCTGGGTGCTCAGTGCTCAGGGTGCTGGGTGCTCAGTACTCAGGGTGCTGGGTGCGCAGTGCTCGGGGTACTGGGTGCTCAGTGCTCAGGGTGCTGGGTGCTCAGTGCTCAGGGTGCTAGGTGCTCAGTTCTCGGGGTGCTGGGTGCTCAGTACTCAGGGTGCTGGGTGCTCAGTACTCAGGGTGCTGGGTGATCAGTACTCGGGTGCTGGGTGCTCAATGCTCAGAGTGCTGGGTGCTCAGTGCTCGCGGTGCTGGGTGCTCAGTGCTCAGTACTCAGGGTGCTGGGTGCTCAGTGCTCGGGGTGCTGGGTGCTCAGTACTCAGTACTCAGGGTGCTGGGTGCTCAGTGCTCGGGGTGCTGGGTGCTCAGTTCTCAGGGTGCTGGGTGCTCAGTACTCAGGGTGCTCAGTGCTCAGTACTCAGGGTGCTCAGTGCTCAGTACTCAGGGTGCTCAGTGCTCAGATTGCTGGGTGCTCAGTGCTCGGGGTGCTGGGTGCTCAGTCCTCAGGGTGATGGGTGCTCAGTGCTCAGGGTGCTCGGTGCTCAGTGCTCAGGGTGCTGGGTGCTCAGTTCTCCGGGTGCTGTGTGCTCAGTGCTCGGGGTGCTGGGTGCTCAGTACTCAGGGTGCTGGTTGCTCAGTGCTCAGGGTGCTGGGTGCTCAGTGCTCAGGGTGCTCGGTGCTTAGTACTCAGGGTGCTGGGTGCTCAGTACTCAGGGTGCTGGGTGCTCAGTGCTCAGGGTGCTGGTTGCTCAGTGCTCAGGGTTCTTTGTGCTCAGTACTCAGGGTGCTCGGTGCTCAGTGCTCAGGGTGCTGGGTGCACAGTGCTCGGGGCGCTGGGTGCTCAGTACTCAGGGTGCTGGGTGCTCAGTGCTCAGGGTGCTGGTTCTCAGTGCTCGGGGTACTGGGTACTCAGTGCTCAGTACACAGGGTGCTGGGTGCTCAGTGCTCGGGGTGCTGGGTGCTCATTGCTCAGTCCTCAGGGTGCTGGGTGCTCAGTACTCAGGGTACTCGGTGCTCAGTACTCAGGGTGCTGGGTGATCAGTGCTCAGGGTGCTGGGTGCTCAGTACACAGTGTGCTGGGTGCTCAGTACTCAGGGTGCTGGGTGCTCAGTACTCAGGGTGCTGGGTGCTCAGTACTCAGGGTGCTGGGTGCTCAGTGCTCAGGGTGCTGGTTCCTCAGTGCTCGGGGTGCTGGGTGCTCAGTGCTCACTGTGCTGGGTGCTCAGTACTCAGGGTGCTGGGTGCTCAGTACTCGGGGTGCTGGGTGCTCAGTACTCAGGGAGCTGGGTGCTCAGTACTCAGGGTGCTGGGTGCTCAGTACTCGGGTGCTGGGTGCTCAGTGCTCAGGGTGCTGGGTGCTCAGTGCTCGGGGTGCTGGGTGCTCAGTGCTCAGTACTCAGGGTGGTGGGTGCTCAGTGCTCAGGGTGCTGGGTGCTCAGTGCTCAGTACTCAGGGTGCTGGGTGCTCAGTGCTCGGGGTGCTGGGTGCTCAGTGCTCAGGGTGCTCGGTGCTCAGGGTGCTGGGGCTCAGTGCTCGGGGTGCTCGGTGCTCAGTACTCAGTGTGCTGGGTGCTCAGTGCTCAGGGTTCTGGGTGCTCAGTGCTCAGGATGCTGGGTGCTCAGTACTCAGGGAGCTCGGTGCTCAGTACACAGGGTGCTCGGTGCTCAGTACTCAGGGTGCTGGGTGCTCAGTGCTCAGGGTGCTGGGTGCTCATTGCTCGGTGTGCTCGGTGCTCAGTACGCTGGGTGCTCAGTACTCAGGGTGCTGGGTGCTCAGTACTCAGGGTGATGGGTGCTCAGTACTTTGGGTGCTGGGTGCTTAGTACTCAGGGTGCTGGGTGCTCAGTGCTCGGAGTGCTGGGTGCTCAGTGCTCGGTGTGCTCGGTGCTCAGTGCTCGAGGTGCTTGGTGCTCAGTAATCAGGGTGCTGGGTGCTCAGTACTCGGGGTGCTGGGTGCTCAGTGCTCAGGGTGCTGGGTGCTCAGTGCTCAGGGTGCTGGGTGCTCAGTGCTCGGGGTGCTGGGTGCTCAGTGCTCAGTACTCAGGGTGCTGGGTGCTCAGTGCTCGGGTAGCTGGGTGCTCAGTGCTCAGTACTCAGGGTGCTGGGTGCTCAGTGCTCAGGGTGCTGGGTGCTCAGTGCTCAGTGTGCTGGGTGCTCAGTGCTCAGGGTGCTGGGTACTCAGTGCTCAGGGTGCTGGGTACTCACTGCTCGGGGTGCTGGGTGCTCAGTACTCAGGGTGCTGGTTGCTCAGTACTCAGGGTGCTCAGTGCTCAGTACTCAGGGTGCTCAGTGCTCAGTACTCAGGGTGCTCAGTGCTCAAGGTGCTGGGTGCTCAGTGCTCGGGGTGCTGGGTGCTCAGTGCTCGGGGTGCTGGGTGCTCAGTACTCAGGGTGCTGGGTGCTCAGTACTCAGTATGCTGGGTGCTCAGTGCTCAGGGTGCTCAGTACTCAGGATGCTGTGTGTTCAGTGCTCAGGGTGCTGGGTGCTCAGTACTCCGGGTGCTGGGTGCTCAGTGCTCGTGGTGCTCGGTGCTCAGTGCTCAGGGTGCTGGGTGCTCAGTACTCAGGGTGCTCATTGCTCAGGGTGCTTGGTGCTCAGTACTCAGGGTACTCAGTGCTCAGTACTCAGGGTGCTCAGTGCTCAGTACTCAGGGTGCTCAGTGCTCAGAACTCAGGGGGCTCAGGGCTCAGGGTGCTGGGTGCTCACTGCTCGGGGTGCTCGGTGCTCAGTGCTCAGTTGTGCTGGGTGCTCAGTATTCTGGGTGCTGTGTGCTCAGTGCTCGGGGTGCTCGGTGCTCAGTGCTCAGGGTGCTGGGTGCTCAGTACTCAGGGTGCTCATTGCTCAGGGTACTGGGTGCTCAGTACTCAGGGTGCTGGGTGCTCAGTACTCAGGGTCCTGGGTGCTCAGTACTCAGGGTCCTGGGTGCTCAGTACTCAGGGTGCTCAGTGCTCAGTACTCAGGGTGCTCAGGGCTCAGAGTGCTGGGTGCTCACTGCTCGGGGTGCTAGGTGCTCAGTGCTCAGGGTGCTGTGTGCTCAGTGCTCAGGGTGCTCGGTGCTCAGTGCTCAGGGTGCTGGGTGCTCAGTATTCAGGGTGCTGGGTGCTCAGAACTCAGGGTGCTCAGTGCTCAGTACTCAGGGTGCTCAGTACTCAGGGCGCTCAGTGCTCAGGGTGGTGGGTGCTCAGTGCTCAGTGTGCTGGGTGCTCAGTACTCAGGGTGATGGGTGCTCAGTACTTAGGGTGCTGGGTGCTTAGTACTCAGGGTGCTGGGTGCTCAGTGCTCGGAGTGCTGGGTGCTCAGTGCTCGGTGTGCTCGGTGCTCAGTGCTCGGGGTGCATGGTGCTCAGTAATCAGGGTGCTGGGTGCTCAGTACTCGTTGTGCTGGGTGCTCAGTGCTCAGGGTGCTGTGTGCTCACTACTCAGGGTGCTCGGTGCTCAGTGCTCGGGGTGCTGGGTGCTCAGTACTCATCGTGCTCGGTGCTCAGTACTCAGGGTGCTCAGTGCTCAGTACTCAGGGTGCTCAGGCTCAGTGCTCGGGGTGCTGGGTCCTCAGTGCTCTGGGTGCTGGGTGCTCAGTGCTCGGGGTGCTGGGTGCTCAGTGCTCAGGGTGCTGGGTGCTCAGTGCTCAGAGTGCTGGGTGCTCAGTACTCAGGGTGCTCGGTGCTCAGTACTCAGGGTGCTGGGTGCTCAGTGCTCAGGGTGTTCAGTGCTCAGTACTCAGCGTGCTGGGTGCTCAGTGCTCATGGTGCTCGGTGCTCAGTACTCAGGGTGCACAGTGCTCAGTACTCAGCGTGCTGGGTACTCAGTGCTCAGGGTGCTGGGTGCTCACTACTCAGGGTGCTGGGTGCTTAGTACTCAGGGTGCTCGGTCCTCAGTGCTCAGGGTGCTGGGTGCTCAGTGCACAGGGTGCTCAGTGCTCAGTACTCAGGGTGCTCAGTGCACAGTGCTCTGGGTGCTGGGTGCTCAGTGCTCGGGGTGCTGGGGGCTCAGTGCTCAGGGTGCTGGGTGCTCAGTACTCAGGGTGCTCAGTGCTCAGGGTGCTGGGTGCTCAGTGCTCGGGGTGCTGGGTACTCAGTGCTCAGTACACAGGGTGCTGGGTGCTCAGTGCTCGGGGTGCTGGGTGCTCAGTGCTCAGTACTCAGGGTGCTGGGTGCTCAGTGCTCGGGGTGCTGGATGCTCAGTACTCAGGGTGCAGGGTGCTCAGTGCTCAGGGTGCTGGGTGCTCAGTACTCAGGGTGCTGGGTGCTCAGTGCTCAGGGTGCTGGGTGCTCAGTACTCAGGGTGCTGGGTCCTCAGTGCTCAGGGTGCTGGGTGCTCAGTGCTCGGGGTGCTCAGTACTCAGGGTGCTTGGTGCTTAGTACTCAGGGTGCTGGGAGCTCAGTACTCCGGTTGCTGGGTGCTCAGTGCTCGGGGTGCTCGGTGCTCAGTGCTCAGGGTGCTGGGTGCTCAGTACTCAGGGTGCTCATTGCTCAGGGTGCTGGGTGCTCAGTCCTCAGGGTGCTGGGTGCTCAGTACTCAGGTTGCTCATTGCTCAGTACTCAGGGTGCTCAGTGCTCAGTACTCAGGGTGCTCAGGGCTCAGGGTGCTGGGTGCTCAGTACTCAATGTGCTGGGTGCTCAGTACTCAGGGTGCTCAGTGCTCAGTACTCAGGGTGCTCAGTGCTCAGTACTCAGGGTGCTCAGTGCTCAGGGTGCTGTGTGCTCAGTGCTCGGGGTGCTGGGTGCTCAGTCCTCATTGTGCTGGGTGCTCAGTGCTGGGTGCTCAGTATTCAGGGTGCTCAGTGCTCGGGGTGCTGCGTGCTCAGTACTCAGGGTGCTGGGTGCTCAGTACTCAGGGTGCTGGGTGCTCAGTACGCGGGGTGCTGGGTGCTCAGTGCTCGGGGTGCTGGGTGCTCAATGCTCAGGGTCCTCGGTGCTCAGTACTCAGGGTGCTCAGTACTCAGCGTGCTTTGTGCTCAGTGCTCAGGGTGCTGGGTGCTCAGTAATCAGGGTGATGGGTGCTCAGTACTCATGGTGCTGTGTGCTCAATACTCGGGGTGCTGGGTGCTCATTACTCAGGGTGCTGGGTGCTCAGTGCTCGGGGTGCTCGCTGCTCAGTACTCTTGGTGCTGGGTGCTCAGTACTCAGGGTGCTGGGTGCTCAGTGCTCGGGGTGCTCGGTGCTCAGTACTCAGGGTGCTGGGTGCTCAGTACTCAGGGTGCTCAGTACTCAGTACTCAGGGTTCTGGGTGCTTAGTGCTTGGGGTGCTGGGTGCTCAGTGCGCGGGTTGCTGGGTGCTCAGTGCTCAGGGTCCTGGGTGCTCAGTACTCAGGGTGCTCAGTACTCAGTACTCAGGGTGCTGGGTGCTCAGTGCTTGGGTTGCTGGGTGCTCAGTGCTAAGGGTGCTCGGTGGTCAGTACTCAGGGTGCTGGGTGCTCAGTACTCAGGGTGCTGGGTGCTCAGTACTCAGGGTGCTGGGTGCTCAGTGCTCGGGGTGCTGGGTGCTCAGTGCTCAGGGTCCTGGGTGCTCAGTACTTGGGGTGCTCGGTCCTCAGTGCTCAGGGTGCTGGGTGCTCAGTACTCAGTGTGCTGGGTGCTCAGTGCTCAGGGTGCTCAGTGCTCAGTACACAGGGTGCTTGGTGCTCAGTGCTCAGGGTGCTCAGTGCTCAGTACTCAGGGTACTCAGTGCTCAGTGCTCTGGGTGCTGGGTGCTCAGTGCTCAGGGTGCTGGGTGCTCAGTGCTCGGGGAGCTGGGTGCTCAGTACTCAGGGTGCTCAGTGCTCAGGGTGCTGGGTGCTCAGTGCTCGGGGTGCTGGGTAGTCAATGCTCAGTACACAGGGAGCTGAGTGCTCAGTGCTCGGGGTGCTGGGTGCTCAGTGCTCAGTACTCAGGGTGCTGGGTGCTCAGTGCTCGGGGTGCTGGATGCTCAGTACTCAGGGTGCTGGGTGCTCAGTGCTCAGGGTGCTGGGTGCTCAGTACTCAGGGTGCTGGGTGCTCAGTGCTCAGGGTGCTGGGTGCTCAGTACTCAGGGTGCTGGGTCCTCAGTGCTCAGTGTGCTGGGTGCTCAGTGCTCGGGGTGCTCAGAACTCAGGGTGCTGTGTGTTCAGTGCTCAGGGTACTGGGTGCTCAGTACTCAGGGTGCTCGGTGCTTAGTACTCAGGGTGCTGAGTGCTCAGTGCTCGGGGTGCTCGGTGCTCAGTGCTCAGGGTGCTGGGTGCTCAGTACTCAGGGTGCTCATTGCTTAGGGTGCTGGGTGCTCAGTACTCAGGGTGCTGGGTGCTCAGTACTAAGGGTGCTCAGTGCTCAGTACTCAGGGTGCTCAGTGCTCAGTACTCAGGGTGCTCAGTGCTCAGGGTGCTGGGTGCACAGTGCTCGGGGTGCTGGGTGCTCAGTGCTCAGGGTGCTGTGTACTCAGTACTCAGGGTGCTCAGTACTAGGGTGCTGGGTGCTCAATGCTCAGGGTGCTGGGTGCTCAGTGCTCGGGGTGCTGGGTGCTCAGTACTCGGGGTGCTCGGTGCTCAGTACTCAGGTTGCTGGGTGCTCAGTACTCAGGGTGCTGGGTGCTCAGTACTCAAGGTGCTGGGTGCTAAGTACTCAGGGTGCTCGGTGCTCAGTACTCAGGGTGCTGGGTGCTCAGTACTCAGGGTGCTGGGTGCTCAGTGCTCAGGGTGCTGGGTGCTCAGTACTCATGGTGCTGTGTGCTCAGCACTCAGGGTGCTCAGTACTCAGGGTGCTGGGTGCTCAGTGCTCGGGGTGCTGGGTGCTCAGTGCTCAGGGTGATCGGTGCTCAGTACTCAGGATGCTGGGTGCTCAGTACTCAGGGTGCTGGGTGCTCAGTACTCAGGGTGCTGGGTGCTCAGTCCTCAGGGTGCTCAGTGCTCAGGGTGCTGGGTGCTCAGTGCTTGGGGTGCTCGGTGCTCAGAACTCAGGGTGCTGAGTGCGCAGTACTCAGGGTGCTGGGTGCTCAGTACTCAGGGTGCTGGGTGCTCAGTGCTCGGGGTGCTGGGTGCTCAGTACTCAGGTTGCTGGGTGCTCACTGCTCGGGGTGCTCGGTGCTCAGTACTCAAGGTGCAGGGTGCTCAGTGCTCACGGTGCTGGGTGCTAAGTCCTCGGCGTGCTCCGTGCTCAGTGCTCAGGGTGCTGGGTGCTCAGTACTCAGGGTGCTTGGTGCTCAGTACTAAGGGTGCTCAGTGCTCAGTACTCAGGGTGCTCAGTGCTCAGTGCTCGGGGTGCTGGGTGCTCAGTACTCAGGGTGCTGGGTGCTCAGTACTCAGGGTGCTGGGTGCTCAGTGCTCAGTACTCAGCGTGCTGTGTGCTCAGTGCTCGGGGTGCTAGGTCCTCAGTGCTCAGGGAGCTGGGTGCTCAGTACTCAGGGTGCTGGGTGCTCAGTGCTCGGGGTGCTGTGTCCTCAGTACTCAGGGTGCTCAGTGCTCAGTGCTCGGGGTGCTGGGTGCTCAGTGCTCGGGGTGCTGGGTGCTCAGTGCTCAGGGTGCTGGGTGCTCAGTACTCAGTGTGCTCAGTGCTCAGGGTGCTGGGTGCTCAGTACTCAGGGTGCTGGGTGCTCAGTACTCAGGGTGCTCAGTGCTCAGTACTCAGGGTGCTCAGTGCTCAGTACTCAGGGTGCTCGGTGCTCAGGGTGCTGGGTGCTCAGTGCTCGGGGTGCTAGGTGCTCAGTTCTCAGGGTGCTCGGTGCTCAGTGCTCAGGGTGCTGGGTGCTCAGTGCTCAGTACTCAGGGTGCTGGGTGCTCAGTGCTCGGGGTGCTGGGTGCACAGTACTCAGGGTACTCGGTGCTCAGTACTCAGGGTGCTGGGTGCTCAGTACTCAGGGTGCTGGGTGCTCAGTGCTCGGGGTGCTGGGTGCTCAGTACACAGGGTGCTGTGTGCTCAGTGCTCAGGGTGCTTGGTGCTCAGTGCTCAGGGTGCTGGGTGCTCAGTGCTCGGGGTGCTGGGTGCTCAGTGCTCAGGGTGCTGGGTGCTCAGTGCTCAGGGCGCTGGGTGCTCAGTGCTCAGGGTGCTGGGTGCTCAGTGCTCAGGGTGCTTGGTGCTCAGTGCTCAGGGTGCTGGGTGCTCAGTGCTCGGGGTGCTGGGTGCTCAGTGCTCAGGGTGCTGGGTGCTCAGTGCTCAGGGTGCTGGGTGCTCAGTGCTCGGGGTGCTGGGTGCTCAGTGCTCAGTACTCAGGGTGCTGGGTGCTCAGTGCTCGGGGTGCTGGGTGCTCAGTGCTCAGTACTCAGGGTGCTGGGTGCTCAGTGCTCAGGGTGCTGGGTGCTCAGTGCTCAGGGTGCTGGGTGCTCAGTGCTCAGTGTGCTGGGTGCTCAGTGCTCAGGGTGCTGGGTACTCAGTGCTCAGTGTGCTGGGTGCTCAGTGCTCGGGGTGCTGGGTGCTCAGTACTCAGGGTGCTGGGTGCTCAGTACTCAGTATGCTGGGTGCTCAGTGCTCGGGGTGCTCAGTACTCAGGATGCTGTGTGTTCAGTGCTCAGGGTACTGGGTGCTCAGTACTCAGGGTGCTTGGTGCTTAGTACTCAGGGTGCTGGGTGCTCAGTACTCCGGGTGCTGGGTGCTCAGTGCTCGTGGTGCTCGGTGCTCAGTGCTCAGGGTGCTGGGTGCTCAGTACTCAGGGTGCTCATTGCTCAGGGTGCTTGGTGCTCAGTACTCAGGGTGCTCAGTGCTCAGTACTCAGGGTGCTCAGTGCTCAGTACTCAGGGTACTCAGTGCTCAGTACTCAGGGTGCTCAGGGCTCAGGGTGCTGGGTGCTCACTGCTCGGGGTGCTCGGTGCTCAGTGCTCAGTGTGCTGGGTGCTCAGTATTCAGGGTGCTGTGTGCTCAGTGCTCGGGGTGCTCGGTGCTCAGTGCTCAGGGTGCTGGGTGCTCAGTACTCAGGGTGCTCATTGCTCAGGGTACTGGGTGCTCAGTACTCAGGGTGCTGGGTGCTCAGTACTCAGGGTCCTGGGTGCTCAGTACTCAGGGTGCTCAGTGCTCAGTACTCAGGGTGCTCAGTGCTCAGTACTCAGGGTGCTCAGGGCTCAGAGTGCTGGGTGCTCACTGCTCGGGTTGCTGGGTGCTCAGTGCTCAGGGTGCTGTGTGCTCAGTGCTCAGGGTGCTCGGTGCTCAGTGCTCAGGGTGCTGGGTGCTCAGTATTCAGGGTGCTGGGTGCTCAGAACTCAGGGTGCTCAGTGCTCAGTACTCAGGGTGCTCAGTACTCAGGGCGCTCAGTGCTCAGGGTGGTGGGTGCTCAGTGCTCAGGGTGCTGGGTGCTCAGTCCTCAGGGTGCTGGGTGCTCAGTGCTCAGGGTGCTCGGTGCTCAGTGCTCAGGGTGCTGGGTGCTCAGTACTCAGGGTGCTGGGTGCTCAGTGCTTGGGGTGCTGGGTGCTCAGTACTCAGGGTGCTGGGTGCTCGGTGCTCAGTATGCTGGGTGCTCAGTACTCAGGGTGCTGGCTGCTCAGTACTCAGGGTTCTCGGTGCTCAGTACTCAGGGTGCTGGGTGCTCAGTGCTCAGGGTGCTGGGTGCTCATTACTCAGGGTGCTGGGTGCTCAGTACTCAGGGTGCTCAGTGCTTGGGGTGCTGGGTGCTCAGTACTCAGGGTGCTCAGTGCTTGGGGTGTTGGGTGCTCAGTACTCAGGGTGCTGGGTGCTCAGTGCTCAGGGTGCTGGGTGCTCAGTACTCAGGGTGCTGGGTGCTCAGTGCTCGGGGTGCAGGGTGCTCAGTGCTCGGGGTGCTGGGTGCTCTGTGCTCGGGGTGCTGGGTGCTCAGTGCTCGGGGTGCTGGGTGCTCAGTGCTCAGGGTTCTGGGTGCTCAGTGCTCGGGGCGCAGGGTGCTCAGTGTTCGGGGTGCTCGGAGCTCAGTACTCAGGGTGCTGGGTGCTCAGTGCTCGGGGTGCTCGTTGTTCAGTACTCAGGGTGCTGGGTGCTCAGTGCTCGGGGTGCTCGGTGCTCAGTACGTTGGGTGCTCACTACTCAGGGTGCTTGGTGCTCAGTGCTCAGGGTGCTGGGTGCTCAGTGCTCAGGGTGCTGGGTGCTCAGTGCTCAGGGTGCTGGGTGCTCAGTACTCAGGGTGCTGGGTGCGCAGTGCTCGGGGTACTGGGTGCTCAGTGCTCAGGGTGCTGGGTGCTCAGTGCTCAGGGTGCTAGGTGCTCAGTTCTCGGGGTGCTGGGTGCTCAGTACTCAGGGTGCTGGGTGCTCAGTACTCAGGGTGCTGGGTGATCAGTACTCGGGTGCTGGGTGCTCAATGCTCAGAGTGCTGGGTGCTCAGTGCTCGCGGTGCTGGGTGCTCAGTGCTCAGTACTCAGGGTGCTGGGTGCTCAGTGCTCGGGGTGCTGGGTGCTCAGTACTCAGTACTCAGGGTGCTGGGTGCTCAGTGCTCGGGGTGCTGGGTGCTCAGTTCTCAGGGTGCTGGGTGCTCAGTACTCAGGGTGCTCAGTGCTCAGTACTCAGGGTGCTCAGTGCTCAGTACTCAGGGTGCTCAGTGCTCAGATTGCTGGGTGCTCAGTGCTCGGGGTGCTGGGTGCTCAGTCCTCAGGGTGATGGGTGCTCAGTGCTCAGGGTGCTCGGTGCTCAGTGCTCAGGGTGCTGGGTGCTCAGTTCTCCGGGTGCTGTGTGCTCAGTGCTCGGGGTGCTGGGTGCTCAGTACTCAGGGTGCTGGTTGCTCAGTGCTCAGGGTGCTGGGTGCTCAGTGCTCAGGGTGCTCGGTGCTTAGTACTCAGGGTGCTGGGTGCTCAGTACTCAGGGTGCTGGGTGCTCAGTGCTCAGGGTGCTGGTTGCTCAGTGCTCAGGGTTCTTTGTGCTCAGTACTCAGGGTGCTCGGTGCTCAGTGCTCAGGGTGCTGGGTGCACAGTGCTCGGGGCGCTGGGTGCTCAGTACTCAGGGTGCTGGGTGCTCAGTGCTCAGGGTGCTGGTTCTCAGTGCTCGGGGTACTGGGTACTCAGTGCTCAGTACACAGGGTGCTGGGTGCTCAGTGCTCGGGGTGCTGGGTGCTCATTGCTCAGTCCTCAGGGTGCTGGGTGCTCAGTACTCAGGGTACTCGGTGCTCAGTACTCAGGGTGCTGGGTGATCAGTGCTCAGGGTGCTGGGTGCTCAGTACACAGTGTGCTGGGTGCTCAGTACTCAGGGTGCTGGGTGCTCAGTACTCAGGGTGCTGGGTGCTCAGTACTCAGGGTGCTGGGTGCTCAGTGCTCAGGGTGCTGGTTCCTCAGTGCTCGGGGTGCTGGGTGCTCAGTGCTCACTGTGCTGGGTGCTCAGTACTCAGGGTGCTGGGTGCTCAGTACTCGGGGTGCTGGGTGCTCAGTACTCAGGGAGCTGGGTGCTCAGTACTCAGGGTGCTGGGTGCTCAGTACTCGGGTGCTGGGTGCTCAGTGCTCAGGGTGCTGGGTGCTCAGTGCTCGGGGTGCTGGGTGCTCAGTGCTCAGTACTCAGGGTGGTGGGTGCTCAGTGCTCAGGGTGCTGGGTGCTCAGTGCTCAGTACTCAGGGTGCTGGGTGCTCAGTGCTCGGGGTGCTGGGTGCTCAGTGCTCAGGGTGCTCGGTGCTCAGGGTGCTGGGGCTCAGTGCTCGGGGTGCTCGGTGCTCAGTACTCAGTGTGCTGGGTGCTCAGTGCTCAGGGTTCTGGGTGCTCAGTGCTCAGGATGCTGGGTGCTCAGTACTCAGGGAGCTCGGTGCTCAGTACACAGGGTGCTCGGTGCTCAGTACTCAGGGTGCTGGGTGCTCAGTGCTCAGGGTGCTGGGTGCTCATTGCTCGGTGTGCTCGGTGCTCAGTACGCTGGGTGCTCAGTACTCAGGGTGCTGGGTGCTCAGTACTCAGGGTGATGGGTGCTCAGTACTTTGGGTGCTGGGTGCTTAGTACTCAGGGTGCTGGGTGCTCAGTGCTCGGAGTGCTGGGTGCTCAGTGCTCGGTGTGCTCGGTGCTCAGTGCTCGAGGTGCTTGGTGCTCAGTAATCAGGGTGCTGGGTGCTCAGTACTCGGGGTGCTGGGTGCTCAGTGCTCAGGGTGCTGGGTGCTCAGTGCTCAGGGTGCTGGGTGCTCAGTGCTCGGGGTGCTGGGTGCTCAGTGCTCAGTACTCAGGGTGCTGGGTGCTCAGTGCTCGGGTAGCTGGGTGCTCAGTGCTCAGTACTCAGGGTGCTGGGTGCTCAGTGCTCAGGGTGCTGGGTGCTCAGTGCTCAGTGTGCTGGGTGCTCAGTGCTCAGGGTGCTGGGTACTCAGTGCTCAGGGTGCTGGGTACTCACTGCTCGGGGTGCTGGGTGCTCAGTACTCAGGGTGCTGGTTGCTCAGTACTCAGGGTGCTCAGTGCTCAGTACTCAGGGTGCTCAGTGCTCAGTACTCAGGGTGCTCAGTGCTCAAGGTGCTGGGTGCTCAGTGCTCGGGGTGCTGGGTGCTCAGTGCTCGGGGTGCTGGGTGCTCAGTACTCAGGGTGCTGGGTGCTCATTACTCAGTATGCTGGGTGCTCAGTGCTCAGGGTGCTCAGTACTCAGGATGCTGTGTGTTCAGTGCTCAGGGTGCTGGGTGCTCAGTACTCCGGGTGCTGGGTGCTCAGTGCTCGTGGTGCTCGGTGCTCAGTGCTCAGGGTGCTGGGTGCTCAGTACTCAGGGTGCTCATTGCTCAGGGTGCTTGGTGCTCAGTACTCAGGGTACTCAGTGCTCAGTACTCAGGGTGCTCAGTGCTCAGTACTCAGGGTGCACAGTGCTCAGTACTCAGGGGGCTCAGGGCTCAGGGTGCTGGGTGCTCACTGCTCGGGGTGCTCGGTGCTCAGTGCTCAGTGTGCTGGGTGCTCAGTATTCTGGGTGCTGTGTGCTCAGTGCTCGGGGTGCTCGGTGCTCAGTGCTCAGGGTGCTGGGTGCTCAGTACTCAGGGTGCTCATTGCTCAGGGTACTGGGTGCTCAGTACTCAGGGTGCTGGGTGCTCAGTACTCAGGGTCCTGGGTGCTCAGTACTCAGGGTCCTGGGTGCTCAGTACTCAGGGTGCTCAGTGCTCAGTACTCAGGGTGCTCAGGGCTCAGAGTGCTGGGTGCTCACTGCTCGGGGTGCTAGGTGCTCAGTGCTCAGGGTGCTGTGTGCTCAGTGCTCAGGGTGCTCGGTGCTCAGTGCTCAGGGTGCTGGGTGCTCAGTATTCAGGGTGCTGGGTGCTCAGGGTGGTGGGTGCTCAGTGCTCAGTGTGCTGGGTGCTCAGTACTCAGGGTGATGGGTGCTCAGTACTTAGGGTGCTGGGTGCTTAGTACTCAGGGTGCTGGGTGCTCAGTGCTCGGAGTGCTGGGTGCTCAGTGCTCGGTGTGCTCGGTGCTCAGTGCTCGGGGTGCATGGTGCTCAGTAATCAGGGTGCTGGGTGCTCAGTACTCGTTGTGCTGGGTGCTCAGTGCTCAGGGTGCTGTGTGCTCACTACTCAGGGTGCTCGGTGCTCAGTGCTCGGGGTGCTGGGTGCTCAGTACTCATGGTGCTCGGTGCTCAGTACTCAGGGTGCTCAGTGCTCAGTACTCAGGGTGCTCAGGCTCAGTGCTCGGGGTGCTGGGTCCGCAGTGCTCTGGGTGCTGGGTGCTCAGTGCTCGGGGTGCTGGGTGCTCAGTGCTCAGGGTGCTGGGTGCTCAGTGCTCAGAGTGCTGGGTGCTCAGTACTCAGGGTGCTCGGTGCTCAGTACTCAGGGTGCTGGGTGCTCAGTGCTCAGGGTGTTCAGTGCTCAGTACTCAGCGTGCTGGGTGCTCAGTGCTCATGGTGCTCGGTGCTCAGTACTCAGGGTGCACAGTGCTCAGTACTCAGCGTGCTGGGTACTCAGTGCTCAGGGTGCTGGGTGCTCACTACTCAGGGTGCTGGGTGCTTAGTACTCAGGGTGCTCGGTCCTCAGTGCTCAGGGTGCTGGGTGCTCAGTGCACAGGGTGCTCAGTGCTCAGTACTCAGGGTGCTCAGTGCACAGTGCTCTGGGTGCTGGGTGCTCAGTGCTCGGGGTGCTGGGGGCTCAGTGCTCAGGGTGCTGGGTGCTCAGTACTCAGGGTGCTCAGTGCTCAGGGTGCTGGGTGCTCAGTGCTCGGGGTGCTGGGTACTCAGTGCTCAGTACACAGGGTGCTGGGTGCTCAGTGCTCGGGGTGCTGGGTGCTCAGTGCTCAGTACTCAGGGTGCTGGGTGCTCAGTGCTCGGGGTGCTGGATGCTCAGTACTCAGGGTGCAGGGTGCTCAGTGCTCAGGGTGCTGGGTGCTCAGTACTCAGGGTGCTGGGTGCTCAGTGCTCAGGGTGCTGGGTGCTCAGTACTCAGGGTGCTGGGTCCTCAGTGCTCAGGGTGCTGGGTGCTCAGTGCTCGGGGTGCTCAGTACTCAGGGTGCTTGGTGCTTAGTACTCAGGGTGCTGGGAGCTCAGTACTCCGGTTGCTGGGTGCTCAGTGCTCGGGGTGCTCGGTGCTCAGTGCTCAGGGTGCTGGGTGCTCAGTACTCAGGGTGCTCATTGCTCAGGGTGCTGGGTGCTCAGTCCTCAGGGTGCTGGGTGCTCAGTACTCAGGTTGCTCATTGCTCAGTACTCAGGGTGCTCAGTGCTCAGTACTCAGGGTGCTCAGGGCTCAGGGTGCTGGGTGCTCACTGCTCTGGGTGCTGGGTGCTCAGTGCTCAGGGTGCTGGGTGCTCAGTGCTCAAGGTGGACGGTGCTCAGTGCTCAGGGTGCTGGGTGCTCAGTACTCAATGTGCTGGGTGCTCAGTACTCAGGGTGCTCAGTGCTCAGTACTCAGGGTGCTCAGTGCTCAGTACTCAGGGTGCTCAGTGCTCAGGGTGCTGGGTGCTCAGTGCTCGGGGTGCTGGGTGCTCAGTCCTCATTGTGCTGGGTGCTCAGTGCTGGGTGCTCAGTATTCAGGGTGCTCAGTGCTCGGGGTGCTGCGTGCTCAGTACTCAGGGTGCTGGGTGCTCAGTACTCAGGGTGCTGGGTGCTCAGTACGCGGGGTGCTGGGTGCTCAGTGCTCGGGGTGCTGGGTGCTCAGTGCTCAGGGTCCTCGGTGCTCAGTACTCAGGGTGCTCAGTACTCAGCGTGCTTTGTGCTCAGTGCTCAGGGTGCTGGGTGCTCAGTAATCAGGGTGATGGGTGCTCAGTACTCATGGTGCTGTGTGCTCAATACTCGGGGTGCTGGGTGCTCATTACTCAGGGTGCTGGGTGCTCAGTGCTCGGGGTGCTCGCTGCTCAGTACTCTTGGTGCTGGGTGCTCAGTACTCAGGGTGCTGGGTGCTCAGTGCTCGGGGTGCTCGGTGCTCAGTACTCAGGGTGCTGGGTGCTCAGTACTCAGGGTGCTCAGTACTCAGTACTCAGGGTTGTGGGTGCTTAGTGCTTGGGGTGCTGGGTGCTCAGTGCGCGGGTTGCTGGGTGCTCAGTGCTCAGGGTCCTGGGTGCTCAGTACTCAGGGTGCTCAGTACTCAGTACTCAGGGTGCTGGGTGCTCAGTGCTTGGGTTGCTGGGTGCTCAGTGCTAAGGGTGCTCGGTGGTCAGTACTCAGGGTGCTGGGTGCTCAGTACTCAGGGTGCTGGGTGCTCAGTACTCAGGGTGCTGGGTGCTCAGTACTCAGGGTGCTGGGTGCTCAGTACTCAGGGTGCTGGGTGCTCAGTGCTCGGGGTGCTGGGTGCTCAGTGCTCAGGGTCCTGGGTGCTCAGTACTTGGGGTGCTCGGTCCTCAGTGCTCAGGGTGCTGGGTGCTCAGTACTCAGTGTGCTGGGTGCTCAGTGCTCAGGGTGCTCAGTGCTCAGTACACAGGGTGCTTGGTGCTCAGTGCTCAGGGTGCTCAGTGCTCAGTACTCAGGGTACTCAGTGCTCAGTGCTCTGGGTGCTGGGTGCTCAGTGCTCAGGGTGCTGGGTGCTCAGTGCTCGGGGAGCTGGGTGCTCAGTACTCAGGGTGCTCAGTGCTCAGGGTGCTGGGTGCTCAGTGCTCGGGGTGCTGGGTACTCAATGCTCAGTACACAGGGAGCTGAGTGCTCAGTGCTCGGGGTGCTGGGTGCTCAGTGCTCAGTACTCAGGGTGCTGGGTGCTCAGTGCTCGGGGTGCTGGATGCTCAGTACTCAGGGTGCTGGGTGCTCAGTGCTCAGGGTGCTGGGTGCTCAGTACTCAGGGTGCTGGGTGCTCAGTGCTCAGGGTGCTGGGTGCTCAGTACTCAGGGTGCTGGGTCCTCAGTGCTCAGTGTGCTGGGTGCTCAGTGCTCGGGGTGCTCAGAACTCAGGGTGCTGTGTGTTCAGTGCTCAGGGTACTGGGTGCTCAGTACTCAGGGTGCTCGGTGCTTAGTACTCAGGGTGCTGAGTGCTCAGTGCTCGGGGTGCTCGGTGCTCAGTGCTCAGGGTGCTGGGTGCTCAGTACTCAGGGTGCTCATTGCTTAGGGTGCTGGGTGCTCAGTACTCAGGGTGCTGGGTGCTCAGTACTAAGGGTGCTCAGTGCTCAGTACTCAGGGTGCTCAGTGCTCAGTACTCAGGGTGCTCAGTGCTCAGGGTGCTGGGTGCACAGTGCTCGGGGTGCTGGGTGCTCAGTGCTCAGGGTGCTGTGTACTCAGTACTCAGGGTGCTCAGTACTAGGGTGCTGGGTGCTCAATGCTCAGGGTGCTGGGTGCTCAGTGCTCGGGGTGCTGGGTGCTCAGTACTCGGGGTGCTCGGTGCTCAGTACTCAGGTTGCTGGGTGCTCAGTACTCAGGGTGCTGGGTGCTCAGTACTCAAGGTGCTGGGTGCTAAGTACTCAGGGTGCTCGGTGCTCAGTACTCAGGGTGCTGGGTGCTCAGTACTCAGGGTGCTGGGTGCTCAGTGCTCAGGGTGCTGGGTGCTCAGTACTCATGGTGCTGTGTGCTCAGCACTCAGGGTGCTCAGTACTCAGGGTGCTGGGTGCTCAGTGCTCGGGGTGCTGGGTGCTCAGTGCTCAGGGTGATCGGTGCTCAGTACTCAGGATGCTGGGTGCTCAGTACTCAGGGTGCTGGGTGCTCAGTACTCAGGGTGCTGGGTGCTCAGTCCTCAGGGTGCTCAGTGCTCAGGGTGCTGGGTGCTCAGTGCTCGGGGTGCTCGGTGCTCAGAACTCAGGGTGCTGAGTGCGCAGTACTCAGGGTGCTGGGTGCTCAGTACTCAGGGTGCTGGGTGCTCAGTGCTCGGGGTGCTGGGTGCTCAGTACTCAGGTTGCTGGGTGCTCAGTGCTCGGGGTGCTCGGTGCTCAGTACTCAAGGTGCAGGGTGCTCAGTGCTCACGGTGCTGGGTGCTAAGTCCTCGGCGTGCTCCGTGCTCAGTGCTCAGGGTGCTGGGTGCTCAGTACTCAGGGTGCTTGGTGCTCAGTACTAAGGGTGCTCAGTGCTCAGTACTCAGGGTGCTCAGTGCTCAGTGCTCGGGGTGCTGGGTGCTCAGTACTCAGGGTGCTGGGTGCTCAGTACTCAGGGTGCTGGGTGCTCAGTGCTCAGTACTCAGCGTGCTGTGTGCTCAGTGCTCGGGGTGCTAGGTCCTCAGTGCTCAGGGAGCTGGGTGCTCAGTACTCAGGGTGCTGGGTGCTCAGTGCTCGGGGTGCTGTGTCCTCAGTGCTCAGGGTGCTCAGTGCTCAGTGCTCGGGGTGCTGGGTGCTCAGTGCTCGGGGTGCTGGGTGCTCAGTGCTCAGGGTGCTGGGTGCTCAGTACTCAGTGTGCTCAGTGCTCAGGGTGCTGGGTGCTCAGTACTCAGGGTGCTGGGTGCTCAGTACTCAGGGTGCTCAGTGCTCAGTACTCAGGGTGCTCAGTGCTCAGTACTCAGGGTGCTCGGTGCTCAGGGTGCTGGGTGCTCAGTGCTCGGGGTGCTAGGTGCTCAGTTCTCAGGGTGCTCGGTGCTCAGTGCTCAGGGTGCTGGGTGCTCAGTGCTCAGTACTCAGGGTGCTGGGTGCTCAGTGCTCGGGGTGCTGGGTGCACAGTACTCAGGGTACTCGGTGCTCAGTACTCAGGGTGCTGGGTGCTCAGTACTCAGGGTGCTGGGTGCTCAGTGCTCGGGGTGCTGGGTGCTCAGTACACAGGGTGCTGTGTGCTCAGTGCTCAGGGTGCTTGGTGCTCAGTGCTCAGGGTGCTGGGTGCTCAGTGCTCGGGGTGCTGGGTGCTCAGTGCTCAGGGTGCTGGGTGCTCAGTGCTCAGGGCGCTGGGTGCTCAGTGCTCAGGGTGCTGGGTGCTCAGTGCTCAGGGTGCTTGGTGCTCAGTGCTCAGGGTGCTGGGTGCTCAGTGCTCGGGGTGCTGGGTGCTCAGTGCTCAGGGTGCTGGGTGCTCAGTGCTCAGGGTGCTGGGTGCTCAGTGCTCGGGGTGCTGGGTGCTCAGTGCTCAGTACTCAGGGTGCTGGGTGCTCAGTGCTCGGGGTGCTGGGTGCTCAGTGCTCAGTACTCAGGGTGCTGGGTGCTCAGTGCTCAGGGTGCTGGGTGCTCAGTGCTCAGTGTGCTGGGTGCTCAGTGCTCAGGGTGCTGGGTACTCAGTGCTCAGGGTGCTGGGTACTCACTGCTCAGGGTGCTGGGTGCTCAGTACTCAGGGTGCTGGTTGCTCAGTACTCAGGGTGCTCAGTGCTCAGTACTCAGGGTGCTCAGTGCTCAGTACTCAGGGTGCTCAGTGCTCAGGGTGCTGGGTGCTCAGTGCTCGGGGTGCTGGGTGCTCAGTGCTCGGGGTGCTGGGTGCTCAGTACTCAGGGTGCTGGGTGCTCAGTACTCAGTATGCTGGGTGCTCAGTGCTCGGGGTGCTCAGTACTCAGGATGCTGTGTGTTCAGTGCTCAGGGTACTGGGTGCTCAGTACTCAGGGTGCTTGGTGCTTAGTACTCAGGGTGCTGGGTGCTCAGTACTCCGGGTGCTGGGTGCTCAGTGCTCGTGGTGCTCGGTGCTCAGTGCTCAGGGTGCTGGGTGCTCAGTACTCAGGGTGCTCATTGCTCAGGGTGCTTGGTGCTCAGTACTCAGGGTGCTCAGTGCTCAGTACTCAGGGTGCTCAGTGCTCAGTACTCAGGGTACTCAGTGCTCAGTACTCAGGGTGCTCAGGGCTCAGGGTGCTGGGTGCTCACTGCTCGGGGTGCTCGGTGCTCAGTGCTCAGTGTGCTGGGTGCTCAGTATTCAGGGTGCTGTGTGCTCAGTGCTCGGGGTGCTCGGTGCTCAGTGCTCAGGGTGCTGGGTGCTCAGTACTCAGGGTGCTCATTGCTCAGGGTACTGGGTGCTCAGTACTCAGGGTGCTGGGTGCTCAGTACTCAGGGTCCTGGGTGCTCAGTACTCAGGGTGCTCAGTGCTCAGTACTCAGGGTGCTCAGTGCTCAGTACTCAGGGTGCTCAGGGCTCAGAGTGCTGGGTGCTCACTGCTCGGGTTGCAGGGTGCTCAGTGCTCAGGGTGCTGTGTGCTCAGTGCTCAGGGTGCTCGGTGCTCAGTGCTCAGGGTGCTGGGTGCTCAGTATTCAGGGTGCTGGGTGCTCAGAACTCAGGGTGCTCAGTGCTCAGTACTCAGGGTGCTCAGTACTCAGGGCGCTCAGTGCTCAGGGTGGTGGGTGCTCAGTGCTCAGGGTGCTGGGTGCTCAGTCCTCAGGGTGCTGGGTGCTCAGTGCTCAGGGTGCTCGGTGCTCAGTGCTCAGGGTGCTGGGTGCTCAGTACTCAGGGTGCTGGGTGCTCAGTGCTTGGGGTGCTGGGTGCTCAGTACTCAGGGTGCTGGGTGCTCGGTGCTCAGTATGCTGGGTGCTCAGTACTCAGGGTGCTGGCTGCTCAGTACTCAGGGTTCTCGGTGCTCAGTACTCAGGGTGCTGGGTGCTCAGTGCTCGGGGTGCTGGGTGCTCATTACTCAGGGTGCTGGGTGTTCAGTACTCAGGGTGCTCAGTGCTTGGGGTGCTGGGTGCTCAGTACTCAGGGTGCTCAGTGCTTGGGGTGTTGGGTGCTCAGTACTCAGGGTGCTGGGTGCTCAGTGCTCAGGGTGCTGGGTGCTCAGTACTCAGGGTGCTGGGTGCTCAGTGCTCGGGGTGCAGGGTGCTCAGTGCTCGGGGTGCTGGGTGCTCTGTGCTCGGGGTGCTGGGTGCTCAGTGCTCGGGGTGCTGGGTGCTCAGTGCTCAGGGTTCTGGGTGCTCAGTGCTCGGGGCGCAGGGTGCTCAGTGTTCGGGGTGCTCGGAGCTCAGTACTCAGGGTGCTGGGTGCTCAGTGCTCGGGGTGCTCGGTGTTCAGTACTCAGGGTGCTGGGTGCTCAGTGCTCGGGGTGCTCGGTGCTCAGTACGTTGGGTGCTCACTACTCAGGGTGCTTGGTGCTCAGTGCTCAGGGTGCTGGGTGCTCAGTGCTCAGGGTGCTGGGTGCTCAGTGCTCAGGGTGCTGGGTGCTCAGTACTCAGGGTGCTGGGTGCGCAGTGCTCGGGGTACTGGGTGCTCAGTGCTCAGGGTGCTGGGTGCTCAGTGCTCAGGGTGCTAGGTGCTCAGTTCTCGAGGTGCTGGGTGCTCAGTACTCAGGGTGCTGGGTGCTCAGTACTCAGGGTGCTGGGTGATCAGTACTCGGGTGCTGGGTGCTCAATGCTCAGAGTGCTGGGTGCTCAGTGCTCGGGGTGCTGGGTGCTCAGTGCTCAGTACTCAGGGTGCTGGGTGCTCAGTGCTCGGGGTGCTGGGTGCTCAGTACTCAGTACTCAGGGTGCTGGGTGCTCAGTGCTCGGGGTGCTGGGTGCTCAGTTCTCAGGGTGCTGGGTGCTCAGTACTCAGGGTGCTCAGTGCTCAGTACTCAGGGTGCTCAGTGCTCAGTACTCAGGGTGCTCAGTGCTCAGATTGCTGGGTGCTCAGTGCTCGGGGTGCTGGGTGCTCAGTCCTCAGGGTGATGGGTGCTCAGTGCTCAGGGTGCTCGGTGCTCAGTGCTCAGGGTGCTGGGTGCTCAGTTCTCCGGGTGCTGTGTGCTCAGTGCTCGGGGTGCTGGGTGCGCAGTACTCAGGGTGCTGGTTGCTCAGTGCTCAGGGTGCTGGGTGCTCAGTGCTCAGGGTGCTCGGTGCTTAGTACTCAGGGTGCTGGGTGCTCAGTACTCAGGGTGCTGGGTGCTCAGTGCTCAGGGTGCTGGTTGCTCAGTGCTCAGGGTTCTTTGTGCTCAGTACTCAGGGTGCTCGGTGCTCAGTGCTCAGGGTGCTGGGTGCACAGTGCTCGGGGCGCTGGGTGCTCAGTACTCAGGGTGCTGGGTGCTCAGTGCTCAGGGTGCTGGTTCTCAGTGCTCGGGGTACTGGGTACTCAGTGCTCAGTACACAGGGTGCTGGGTGCTCAGTGCTCGGGGTGCTGGGTGCTCATTGCTCAGTCCTCAGGGTGCTGGGTGCTCAGTACTCAGGGTACTCGGTGCTCAGTACTCAGGGTGCTGGGTGATCAGTGCTCAGGGTGCTGGGTGCTCAGTACACAGTGTGCTGGGTGCTCAGTACTCAGGGTGCTGGGTGCTCAGTACTCAGGGTGCTGGGTGCTCAGTACTCAGGGTGCTGGGTGCTCAGTGCTCAGGGTGCTGGTTCCTCAGTGCTCGGAGTGCTGGGTGCTCAGTGCTCACTGTGCTGGGTGCTCAGTACTCAGGGTGCTGGGTGCTCAGTACTCGGGGTGCTGGGTGCTCAGTACTCAGGGAGCTGGGTGCTCAGTACTCAGGGTGCTGGGTGCTCAGTACTCGGGTGCTGGGTGCTCAGTGCTCAGGGTGCTGGGTGCTCAGTGCTCGGGGTGCTGGGTGCTCAGTGCTCAGTACTCAGGGTGGTGGGTGCTCAGTGCTCAGGGTGCTGGGTGCTCAGTGCTCAGTACTCAGGGTGCTGGGTGCTCAGTGCTCGGGGTGCTGGGTGCTCAGTGCTCAGGGTGCTCGGTGCTCAGGGTGCTGGGGCTCAGTGCTCGGGGTGCTCGGTGCTCAGTACTCAGTGTGCTGGGTGCTCAGTGCTCAGGGTTCTGGGTGCTCAGTGCTCAGGATGCTGGGTGCTCAGTACTCAGGGAGCTCGGTGCTCAGTACACAGGGTGCTCGGTGCTCAGTACTCAGGGTGCTGGGTGCTCAGTGCTCAGGGTGCTGGGTGCTCAGTTCTCGGTGTGCTCGGTGCTCAGTACGCTGGGTGCTCAGTACTCAGGGTGCTGGGTGCTCAGTACTCAGGGTGATGGGTGCTCAGTACTTTGGGTGCTGGGTGCTTAGTACTCAGGGTGCTGGGTGCTCAGTGCTCGGAGTGCTGGGTGCTCAGTGCTCGGTGTGCTCGGTGCTCAGTGCTCGAGGTGCTTGGTGCTCAGTAATCAGGGTGCTGGGTGCTCAGTACTCGGGGTGCTGGGTGCTCAGTGCTCAGGGTGCTGGGTGCTCAGTGCTCAGGGTGCTGGGTGCTCAGTGCTCGGGGTGCTGGGTGCTCAGTGCTCAGTACTCAGGGTGCTGGGTGCTCAGTGCTCGGGTAGCTGGGTGCTCAGTGCTCAGTACTCAGGGTGCTGGGTGCTCAGTGCTCAGGGTGCTGGGTGCTCAGTGCTCAGTGTGCTGGGTGCTCAGTGCTCAGGGTGCTGGGTACTCAGTGCTCAGGGTGCTGGGTACTCACTGCTCGGGGTGCTGGGTGCATAGTACTCAGGGTGCTGGTTGCTCAGTACTCAGGGTGCTCAGTGCTCAGTACTCAGGGTGCTCAGTGCTCAGTACTCAGGGTGCTCAGTGCTCAAGGTGCTGGGTGCTCAGTGCTCGGGGTGCTGGGTGCTCAGTGATCGGGGTGCTGGGTGCTCAGTACTCAGGGTGCTGGGTGCTCAGTACTCAGTATGCTGGGTGCTCAGTGCTCAGGGTGCTCAGTACTCAGGATGCTGTGTGTTCAGTGCTCAGGGTGCTGGGTGCTCAGTACTCCGGGTGCTGGGTGCTCAGTGCTCGTGGTGCTCGGTGCTCAGTGCTCAGGGTGCTGGGTGCTCAGTACTCAGGGTGCTCATTGCTCAGGGTGCTTGGTGCTCAGTACTCAGGGTGCTCAGTGCTCAGTACTCAGGGTGCTCAGTGCTCAGTACTCAGGGTACTCAGTGCTCAGTACTCAGGGTGCTCAGGGCTCAGGGTGCTGGGTGCTCACTGCTCGGGGTGCTCGGTGCTCAGTGCTCAGTGTGCTGGGTGCTCAGTATTCAGGGTGCTGTGTGCTCAGTGCTCGGGGTGCTCGGTGCTCAGTGCTCAGGGTGCTGGGTGCTCAGTACTCAGGGTGCTCATTGCTCAGGGTACTGGGTGCTCAGTACTCAGGGTGCTGGGTGCTCAGTACTCAGGGTCCTGGGTGCTCAGTACTCAGGGTGCTCAGTGCTCAGTACTCAGGGTGCTCAGTGCTCAGTACTCAGGGTGCTCAGGGCTCAGAGTGCTGGGTGCTCACTGCTCGGGTTGCTGGGTGCACAGTGCTCAGGGTGCTGTGTGCTCAGTGCTCAGGGTGCTCGGTGCTCAGTGCTCAGGGTGCTGGGTGCTCAGTATTCAGGGTGCTGGGTGCTCAGAACTCAGGGTGCTCAGTGCTCAGTACTCAGGGTGCTCAGTACTCAGGGCGCTCAGTGCTCAGGGTGGTGGGTGCTCAGTGCTCAGGGTGCTGGGTGCTCAGTCCTCAGGGTGCTGGGTGCTCAGTGCTCAGGGTGCTCGGTGCTCAGTGCTCAGGGTGCTGGGTGCTCAGTTCTCAGGGTGCTGGGTGCTCAGTGCTTGGGGTGCTGGGTGCTCAGTACTCAGGGTGCTGGGTGCTCGGTGCTCAGTATGCTGGGTGCTCAGTACTCAGGGTGCTGGCTGCTCAGTACTCAGGGTTCTCGGTGCTCAGTACTCAGGGTGCTGGGTGCTCAGTGCTCGGGGTGCTGGGTGCTCATTACTCAGGGTGCTGGGTGCTCAGTACTCAGGGTGCTCAGTGCTTGGGGTGCTGGGTGCTCAGTACTCAGGGTGCTCAGTGCTTGGGGTGTTGGGTGCTCAGTACTCAGGGTGCTGGGTGCTCAGTGCTCAGGGTGCTGGGTGCTCAGTACTCAGGGTGCTGGGTGCTCAGTGCTCGGGGTGCAGGGTGCTCAGTGCTCGGGGTGCTGGGTGCTCTGTGCTCGGGGTGCTGGGTGCTCAGTGCTCGGGGTGCTGGGTGCTCAGTGCTCAGGGTTCTGGGTGCTCAGTGCTCGGGGCGCAGGGTGCTCAGTGTTCGGGGTGCTCGGAGCTCAGTACTCAGGGTGCTGGGTGCTCAGTGCTCGGGGTGCTCGGTGTTCAGTACTCAGGGTGCTGGGTGCTCAGTGCTCGGGGTGCTCGGTGCTCAGTACGTTGGGTGCTCACTACTCAGGGTGCTTGGTGCTCAGTGCTCAGGGTGCTGGGTGCTCAGTGCTCAGGGTGCTGGGTGCTCAGTGCTCAGGGTGCTGGGTGCTCAGTACTCAGGGTGCTGGGTGCGCAGTGCTCGGGGTACCTTGTGCTCAGTGCTCAGGGTGCTGGGTGCTCAGTGCTCAGGGTGCTAGGTGCTCAGTTCTCGGGGTGCTGGGTGCTCAGTACTCAGGGTGCTGGGTGCTCAGTACTCAGGGTGCTGGGTGATCAGTACTCGGGTGCTGGGTGCTCAATGCTCAGAGTGCTGGGTGCTCAGTGCTCGGGGTGCTGGGTGCTCAGTGCTCAGTACTCAGGGTGCTGGGTGCTCAGTGCTCGGGGTGCTGGGTGCTCAGTACTCAGTACTCAGGGTGCTGGGTGCTCAGTGCTCGGGGTGCTGGGTGCTCAGTTCTCAGGGTGCTGGGTGCTCAGTACTCAGGGTGCTCAGTGCTCAGTACTCAGGGTGCTCAGTGCTCAGTACTCAGGGTGCTCAGTGCTCAGATTGCTGGGTGCTCAGTGCTCGGGGTGCTGGGTGCTCAGTCCTCAGGGTGATGGGTGCTCAGTGCTCAGGGTGCTCGGTGCTCAGTGCTCAGGGTGCTGGGTGCTCAGTTCTCCGGGTGCTGTGTGCTCAGTGCTCGGGGTGCTGGGTGCTCAGTACTCAGGGTGCTGGTTGCTCAGTGCTCAGGGTGCTGGGTGCTCAGTGCTCAGGGTGCTCGGTGCTTAGTACTCAGGGTGCTGGGTGCTCAGTACTCAGGGTGCTGGGTGCTCAGTGCTCAGGGTGCTGGTTGCTCAGTGCTCAGGGTTCTTTGTGCTCAGTACTCAGGGTGCTCGGTGCTCAGTGCTCAGGGTGCTGGGTGCACAGTGCTCGGGGCGCTGGGTGCTCAGTACTCAGGGTGCTGGGTGCTCAGTGCTCAGGGTGCTGGTTCTCAGTGCTCGGGGTACTGGGTACTCAGTGCTCAGTACACAGGGTGCTGGGTGCTCAGTGCTCGGGGTGCTGGGTGCTCATTGCTCAGTCCTCAGGGTGCTGGGTGCTCAGTACTCAGGGTACTCGGTGCTCAGTACTCAGGGTGCTGGGTGATCAGTGCTCAGGGTGCTGGGTGCTCAGTACACAGTGTGCTGGGTGCTCAGTACTCAGGGTGCTGGGTGCTCAGTACTCAGGGTGCTGGGTGCTCAGTACTCAGGGTGCTGGGTGCTCAGTGCTCAGGGTGCTGGTTCCTCAGTGCTCGGGGTGCTGGGTGCTCAGTGCTCACTGTGCTGGGTGCTCAGTACTCAGGGTGCTGGGTGCTCAGTACTCGGGGTGCTGGGTGCTCAGTACTCAGGGAGCTGGGTGCTCAGTACTCAGGGTGCTGGGTGCTCAGTACTCGGGTGCTGGGTGCTCAGTGCTCAGGGTGCTGGGTGCTCAGTGCTCGGGGTGCTGGGTGCTCAGTGCTCAGTACTCAGGGTGGTGGGTGCTCAGTGCTCAGGGTGCTGGGTGCTCAGTGCTCAGTACTCAGGGTGCTGGGTGCTCAGTGCTCGGGGTGCTGGGTGCTCAGTGCTCAGGGTGCTCGGTGCTCAGGGTGCTGGGGCTCAGTGCTCGGGGTGCTCGGTGCTCAGTACTCAGTGTGCTGGGTGCTCAGTGCTCAGGGTTCTGGGTGCTCAGTGCTCAGGATGCTGGGTGCTCAGTACTCAGGGAGCTCGGTGCTCAGTACACAGGGTGCTCGGTGCTCAGTACTCAGGGTGCTGGGTGCTCAGTGCTCAGGGTGCTGGGTGCTCAGTGCTCGGTGTGCTCGGTGCTCAGTACGCTGGGTGCTCAGTACTCAGGGTGCTGGGTGCTCAGTACTCAGGGTGATGGGTGCTCAGTACTTTGGGTGCTGGGTGCTTAGTACTCAGGGTGCTGGGTGCTCAGTGCTCGGAGTGCTGGGTGCTCAGTGCTCGGTGTGCTCGGTGCTCAGTGCTCGAGGTGCTTGGTGCTCAGTAATCAGCGTGCTGGGTGCTCAGTACTCGGGGTGCTGGGTGCTCAGTGCTCAGGGTGCTGGGTGCTCAGTGCTCAGGGTGCTGGGTGCTCAGTGCTCGGGGTGCTGGGTGCTCAGTGCTCAGTACTCAGGGTGCTGGGTGCTCAGTGCTCGGGTAGCTGGGTGCTCAGTGCTCAGTACTCAGGGTGCTGGGTGCTCAGTGCTCAGGGTGCTGGGTGCTCAGTGCTCAGTGTGCTGGGTGCTCAGTACTCAGGGTGCTGGGTACTCAGTGCTCAGGGTGCTGGGTACTCACTGCTCGGGGTGCTGGGTGCTCAGTACTCAGGGTGCTGGTTGCTCAGTACTCAGGGTGCTCAGTGCTCAGTACTCAGGGTGCTCAGTGCTCAGTACTCAGGGTGCTCAGTGCTCAAGGTGCTGGGTGCTCAGTGCTCGGGGTGCTGGGTGCTCAGTGCTCGGGGTGCTGGGTGCTCAGTACTCAGGGTGCTGGGTGCTCAGTACTCAGTATGCTGGGTGCTCAGTGCTCAGGGTGCTCAGTACTCAGGATGCTGTGTGTTCAGTGCTCAGGGTGCTGGGTGCTCAGTACTCCGGGTGCTGGGTGCTCAGTGCTCGTGGTGCTCGGTGCTCAGTGCTCAGGGTGCTGGGTGCTCAGTACTCAGGGTGCTCATTGCTCAGGGTGCTTGGTGCTCAGTACTCAGGGTACTCAGTGCTCAGTACTCAGGGTGCTCAGTGCTCAGTACTCAGGGTGCTCAGTGCTCAGTACTCAGGGGGCTCAGGGCTCAGGGTGCTGGGTGCTCACTGCTCGGGGTGCTCGGTGCTCAGTGCTCAGTGTGCTGGGTGCTCAGTATTCTGGGTGCTGTGTGCTCAGTGCTCGGGGTGCTCGGTGCTCAGTGCTCAGGGTGCTGGGTGCTCAGTACTCAGGGTGCTCATTGCTCAGGGTACTGGGTGCTCAGTACTCAGGGTGCTGGGTGCTCAGTACTCAGGGTCCTGGGTGCTCAGTACTCAGGGTCCTGGGTGCTCAGTACTCAGGGTGCTCAGTGCTCAGTACTCAGGGTGCTCAGGGCTCAGAGTGCTGGGTGCTCACTGCTCGGGGTGCTAGGTGCTCAGTGCTCAGGGTGCTGTGTGCTCAGTGCTCAGGGTGCTCGGTGCTCAGTGCTCAGGGTGCTGGGTGCTCAGTATTCAGGGTGCTGGGTGCTCAGAACTCAGGGTGCTCAGTGCTCAGTACTCAGGGTGCTCAGTACTCAGGGCGCTCAGTGCTCAGGGTGGTGGGTGCTCAGTGCTCAGTGTGCTGGGTGCTCAGTACTCAGGGTGATGGGTGCTCAGTACTTAGGGTGCTGGGTGCTTAGTACTCAGGGTGCTGGGTGCTCAGTGCTCGGAGTGCTGGGTGCTCAGTGCTCGGTGTGCTCGGTGCTCAGTGCTCGGGGTGCATGGTGCTCAGTAATCAGGGTGCTGGGTGCTCAGTACTCGTTGTGCTGGGTGCTCAGTGCTCAGGGTGCTGTGTGCTCACTACTCAGGGTGCTCGGTGCTCAGTGCTCGGGGTGCTGGGTGCTCAGTACTCATGGTGCTCGGTGCTCAGGACTCAGGGTGCTCAGTGCTCAGTACTCAGGGTGCTCAGGCTCAGTGCTCGGGGTGCTGGGTCCTCAGTGCTCTGGGTGCTGGGTGCTCAGTGCTCGGGGTGCTGGGTGCTCAGTGCTCAGGGTGCTGGGTGCTCAGTGCTCAGAGTGCTGGGTGCTCAGTACTCAGGGTGCTCGGTGCTCAGTACTCAGGGTGCTGGGTGCTCAGTGCTCAGGGTGTTCAGTGCTCAGTACTCAGCGTGCTGGGTGCTCAGTGCTCATGGTGCTCGGTGCTCAGTACTCAGGGTGCACAGTGCTCAGTACTCAGCGTGCTGGGTACTCAGTGCTCAGGGTGCTGGGTGCTCACTACTCAGGGTGCTGGGTGCTTAGTACTCAGGGTGCTCGGTCCTCAGTGCTCAGGGTGCTGGGTGCTCAGTGCTCAGGGTGCTCAGTGCTCAGTACTCAGGGTGCTCAGTGCACAGTGCTCTGGGTGCTGGGTGCTCAGTGCTCGGGGTGCTGGGGGCTCAGTGCTCAGGGTGCTGGGTGCTCAGTACTCAGGGTGCTCAGTGCTCAGGGTGCTGGGTGCTCAGTGCTCGGGGTGCTGGGTACTCAGTGCTCAGTACACAGGGTGCTGGGTGCTCAGTGCTCGGGGTGCTGGGTGCTCAGTGCTCAGTACTCAGGGTGCTGGGTGCTCAGTGCTCGGGGTGCTGGATGCTCAGTACTCAGGGTGCAGGGTGCTCAGTGCTCAGGGTGCTGGGTGCTCAGTCCTCAGGCTGCTGTGTGCTCAGTGCTCAGGGTGCTGGGTGCTCAGTACTCAGGGTGCTGGGTCCTCAGTGCTCAGGGTGCTGGGTGCTCAGTGCTCGGGGTGCTCAGTACTCAGGGTGCTTGGTGCTTAGTACTCAGGGTGCTGGGAGCTCAGTACTCCGGTTGCTGGGTGCTCAGTGCTCGGGGTGCTCGGTGCTCAGTGCTCAGGGTGCTGGGTGCTCAGTACTCAGGGTGCTCATTGCTCAGGGTGCTGGGTGCTCAGTCCTCAGGGTGCTGGGTGCTCAGTACTCAGGTTGCTCATTGCTCAGTACTCAGGGTGCTCAGTGCTCAGTACTCAGGGTGCTCAGGGCTCAGGGTGCTGGGTGCTCACTGCTCTGGGTGCTGGGTGCTCAGTGCTCAGGGTGCTGGGTGCTCAGTGCTCAAGGTGGACGGTGCTCAGTGCTCAGGGTGCTGGGTGCTCAGTACTCAATGTGCTGGGTGCTCAGTACTCAGGGTGCTCAGTGCTCAGTACTCAGGGTGCTCAGTGCTCAGTACTCAGGGTGCTCAGTGCTCAGGGTGCTGGGTGCTCAGTGCTCGGGGTGCTGGGTGCTCAGTCCTCATTGTGCTGGGTGCTCAGTGCTGGGTGCTCAGTATTCAGGGTGCTCAGTGCTCGGGGTGCTGCGTGCTCAGTACTCAGGGTGCTGGGTGCTCAGTACTCAGGGTGCTGGGTGCTCAGTACGCGGGGTGCTGGGTGCTCAGTGCTCGGGGTGCTGGGTGCTCAGTGCTCAGGGTGCTGGGTGCTCAGTACTCAGTGCTCCGGATGCTGGGTGCTCAGTGCTCAGGGTGCTGGGTGCTCAGTGCTCAGGGTGCTCAGTGCTCAGTGCTCACTACTCAGGGTGCTGGGTGCTCGGTACTCAGGGTGCTGGGTGCTCAGTGCTCGGGGTACCCGGTGCTCAGTGCTCAGGGTGCTCGGTGCTCAGTACTCAGGGTGCTGGGTGCTCATTGCTCAGGGTGCTGGGTGCTCAGTGCTCAGGGTGCTGGGTGCTCAGTGCTCGGGGTGCTGGGTGCTCAGTACTCAGGGTGCTGGGTGCTCAGTACTCAGGGTGCTGGGTGCTCAGTACTCGGGGTGCTGGGTGCTCAGTGCTCAGCGTGCTGGGTGCTCAGTACTCAGATTGCTTGGTGCTCAGTGCTTGGGGTGCTGGGTGCTCAGTACTCAGGGTGCTGGGTGCTGAGTGCTCAGGGTGCTGGGTGCTCAGTGCTCAGGGTGCTGGGTGCTCATTACTAAGTGCTCAGGATGCTGGGTGCTCAGTGCTCGGGCTGCTGGGTGCTCAGTGCTCAGGGTGCTGGGTGCTCAGTACTCAGGGTGCTGGGTTCTCAGTACTCAGGGTGCTGGGTGCACAGTGCTAGGGGTGCTGGGTGCTCAGTGCTCGGGGTCTGGGTGCTCAGTACTCAGGGTGCTGGGTGCTCAGTACTCAGGGTGCTGGGTGCTCAGTGCTCAGGGTGCTGGGTGCTCAGTGCTCTGGGTGCTGGGTGCTCAGTGCTCAGGGTGCTGGCTGCTCAGTGCTCAGGGTGCTGGGTGCTCAGTGATCGGGGGTGATGGGTACTGAGTCCTCAGCGTGCTGGGTGCTCAGTGCTCAGGGTGCTGGGTGCTCAGTGCTCAGTGTGCTCGGTGCTCAGTGCTCGGGGGTGCTCGGTGCTCAGTACTCAGGGTGCTGGGTGCTCAGTACACAGTGCTCGGGGTCCTGGGTGCTCCGTGCTCGGGGTGCTGGTTGCTCAGTGCTCTGTGTGCTTAGTGCTCAGTACTCAGGGTGCTGGGTGCTCAGTACTCAGGGTGCTGGGGGCTCAGTACTCAGGGTGCTGGGTGCTCAGTACTCAGGGTGCTCGGTTCTCAGTACTCAGATTGCTGGGTGCTCATTCTCGGGGTGCTGGGTGCTCAGTGCTCGGGGTGCTGGGTGCTCAGCACTCAGGGTGCTGGGGGCTCAGTACTCAGGGTGCTGGGTGCTCAGTACTCAGGGTGCTCGGTTCTCAGTACTCAGGGGTGCTGGGTGCTCATTCTCGGGGTGCTGGGTGCTCAGTGCTCAGGGTGCTGGGTGCTCAGTACTCAGGGTGCTGGGGGCTCAGTACTCAGGGTGCTGGGTGCTCAGTCCTCGGGGTGCTCCGTGCTCAGGGTGCTGGGTGCTCAGTGCTCAGGGTGCTGGGTGCTCAGCGCTCGGGGTGCTGGGTGCTGAGTGCTCAGGGTGCTGGGTGCTCAGTGCTCGGGTTGCTCGGTGCTCAGTGCTCAGGGTCCTGGGTGCTCAGTACTCTGGGCGCTGGGTGCTCAGTGCTCGGGGTGCTCGGTGCTCTGTGCTCAGGATGCTCGGTGCTCAGTACTTTTGGTGCTGGGTGCTCAGTACTCAGGGTGCTGGGTGCTCAGTGCCAGGGTGCTGGGTGCTCAGTGCTCAGGGTGCTGGGTGCTCAGTACGCAGGGTGCTCAGTACTCAGTACTCAGGGTGCTGGGTGCTCATTGCTTGGGGTGCTGGGTGCTCAGTGCTCAGGGTGCTGGGTGCTCAGTGCTCAGGTTGCTGGGTGCTCAGTACTCGGGGTGCTCAGTGCGCAGTACTCAGGGTGCTGGGTGCTCAGTACTCAGGGTGCTGGGTGCTCAGTGCTAAGGTGCTGGGTGCTAAGTACTCAGGGTGCTGGGTGCTCAGTACTCAGGGTGCTGGGTGCTCAGTGTTCAGGGTGCTGGGTGCTCAGTGCTCAGGGTGCTGGGTGCTCAGCACTCAGGTTGCTCAGTACTCAGGGTGCTGGCTGCTCAGTGCACGGGGTGCTGGGTGCTCAGTACTCAGGGTGCTCAGTACTCAGGGTGCTGTGTGCTCAGTGCTCCGGTGCTGGGTGCTCAGTGCTCAGGGTGATCGTTGCTCAGTACTCAGGATGCTGGGTGCTTAGGACTCAGGGTGCTGGGTGCTCAGTACTCAGGGTGCTGGGTGCTCAGTCCTCAGGGTGCTCAGTGCTCAGGGCGCTGGGTGCTCAGTGCTCGGGGTGCTCGATGCTCAGTACTCAGGGTGCTGGGTGCTCAGTGCTCAGGGTGCTCGGTGCTCAATACTCAGGGTGCTGGGAGCTCAGTGCTCGGTATGCTTGGTGCTCAGTACGTTGGGTGCTCAGTACTCAGGGTGCTGGATGCTCAGTGCTCAGGGTGATCGGTGCTCAGTACTCAGGGTGCTCAGTACTCAGGGTGCTGGGTGCTCAGGGCTCGGGGTACTGGGAGCTCAGTACTCAGGGTGCTGGGTGCTCAGTGCTCAGTACTCAGTGTGCTGGGTGCTCAGTGCTCGGGGTGCTGGGTCCTCAGTGCTCAGGGTGCTGGGTGCTCAGTGCTCAGTACTCAGTGTGCTGGGTGCTCAGTGCTCGGGGTGCTGGGTCCTCAGTGCTCAGGGTGCTGGGTGCTCAGTACTCAGGGTGCTGGGTGCTCAGTGCTCGGGGTGCTGGGTCCTCAGTGCTCAGTGTGCTGGGTGCTCAGTGCTCGGGGTGCTGGGTCCTCAGTGCTCAGGGTGCTGGGTGCTCAGTACTCAGAGTGCTGGGTGCTCAGTACTCAGGGTGCTTGGTGCTCAGTACTCAGGGTGTTTGGTGCTCAGTGCTCAGGGTGCTCGGTGCTCAGTACTCATGGTGCTGGGTGCTCATTCTCGGGGTGCTGTGTGCTCAGTACTCAGGTTGCTCAGTACTCTGGGTGCTGGGTGCTCAGTGCTCAGGGTGCTGGGTGCTCAGTCCTCAGGGTGCTGGGTGCTCAGTGCTCAGGGTGCTGGGTGCTCAGTGCTCAGGGTGCTCAGTGCTCAGTACTCAGGGTGCTGGGTGCTCAGTACTCAGAGTGCTGGGTACTCAGTGCTCGGGGTGCCCGGTGCTCAGTGCTCGGGGTGCTGGGTGCTCAGTACTCAGGGTGCTGGGTGCTCAGTGCTCGGGGTGTTGGGTCCTCAGTGCTCAGGGTGCTTCGTGCTCAGTACTCAGTGTGCTGGGTCCTCAGTGCTCAGGGAGCTGGGTGCTCAGTACCCAGTGTGCTCAGTGCTCAGGGTGCGGGGTGCTCAGAACTCAGGGTGCTGGGGTGCTCAGTACTCAGGGTGCTGGGTGCTCAGTACTCAGGGTGCTGGGTGCTCAGTACTCAAGGTGCTCGCTGCTCAGTACTCAGGGTGCTGGGTGCTCAGTGCTCAGGGTGCTGGGTGCTCAGTACTCAGGGTGCTGGGTGCTCAGTGTTCAGGGTGATCGGTGCTCAGTCCTCAGGGAGCTCAGTACTCAGGGTGCTGGGTGCTCAGTGCTCGGGTTGCTCAGTACTCAGGGTGCTGGGTGCTCAGTACTCAGGGTGCTGGGGTGCTCAGTGCTCGGGGTGCTGGGTGCTCAGTACTCAGGGTGCTGGGTGCTCAGTGCACAGGGTGATGGGTGCTCAGTACTCAGGGTGATGGGTGCTCAGTACTCAGGGTGCTCAGTGCTCGGGGAGCTCGGTGCTCAGTACTCAGGGTGCTGGGTGCTCAGTACTCAGTGCTCGGGGTCCTGGGTGCTCAGCGCTCTGGGTGCTTAGTGCACAGTACTCAGGGTGCTGGGTGCTCAGTATTCAGGGTGCTCAGTGCTCTGGGTGCTGGGTGCTCAGTACTCAGGGTGCTGGGTGCTCAGTACTCAGGTTGCTGGGTGCTCATTCTCGGGGTGCTGGGTGCTCAGTGCTCGGGGTGCTGGGTGCTCAGTACTCGGGGTGCTGGGTGCTCAGTGCTCAGCGTGCTGGGTGCTCAGAACTCATGGTGCTCGGTTCTCAGTACTCAGGGTGCTGGGTGCCCATTCTCGGGGTGCTGGGTGCTCAGTGCTCGGGGTGCTGGGTGCTCAGTACTCAGGGTGCTGGGGGCTCAGTACTCAGGGTGCTGGGTGCTCAGTCCTCGGGGTGCTCCGTGCTCAGGGTGCTGGGTGCTCAGTGCTCAGGGGTGCTGGGTGCTCAGTGCTCGGGTTGCTCGGTGCTCAGTGCTCAGGGTCCTGGGTGCTCAGTACTCTGGGTGCTGGGTGCTCAGTGCTCGGGGTGCTCGGTGCTCTGTGCTCAGGATGCTCGGTGCTCAGTACATTTGGTGCTGGGTGGCTCAGTACTCAGGGTGCTGGGTGCTCAGTGCTCAGGGTGCTGGGTGCTCAGTGCTCAGGGTGCTGGGTGCTCAGTACGCAGGGTGCTCAGT